>NC_052315.1:12599583-12899583 GCF_016432855.1 Salvelinus namaycush
ACATTTCAAGCACGTACTGAAAAAAGTAGTCAGATACTTTTGAGGAGATAGGAAACTCCATTTGAATTGTTTTACCTCTCATTGTGTACGTTGCCCGTGCTTCGTCAATGGGGCGCGCGGTGCATTTGTGGGACAAGAAGAGCTCTCCTTCATGGAGTGAATGGAAGTCAATTGGGTTCTAGCTAAAAAAAAAACCATAAGCATGAATTTCGTCAACAAGAAGTACACCATTGCAATCCGATATGTGAGATAATTAACTTGTTCTCTTTAATATCGTATAGCATTGGAATCGTGATATTACGTACTTTTGACGAAAATTGGCAGGTTTCTCGACTCATACCCTGACTTTGAGAAAGGGTTGCGTGACGATGAACTTATCAACTGCGTGACGCAACATGACAACGTGAACGCGGTTGGTCGACAGTCTGCTGATGAGGAATTTTTCGTAACTCCATCCATTGCCAATGGGATTCCTATCTCATCCTTTCTCTAATATCTCTGCAGTCGTCGCTTTCTGTCCACGCTGGTCTACAAGAGTGGGCGACGTGACTCAAATGTGCTTTATTCTAATTGGCGTGTAAACGGAACCTGTCGTATCTGTGCGTCGATATTATGTGGTAGAACATTGTACAATATAAATATAACAGTCAGCCTGGCACCTCGAATTCACCATCTCCCATTTTTTTTAAGGTAGGTTTGGTTTGCATTCTTTGACAGACTTTTGATCTGCTGGTGTGAAATATTTTATTTTAAAACAGTGTAATTTAATTTAGTGTATATATATTGAGTTGTAGAATCGTGTGATTGACAAACAGCACGGCTCCTTCAGTTATTTATGTCTCAGGTTACATTTTGTTGTGGTAAAACATCTTTATTTTCCCCTCCAAGGAATGACTTTCAATACTATCAAAAGTTTTAAGCTGGAGTTCGACGGGCCGGGCGATGCTGTGTATGCCAGCAGCGAGATACTGTCCGGAAAGGTCGTTTTGGAGCTCAACAGGGATACGAAAGTGGATTCCATGAAGGTCCTTGGAAGAGGGGTTGCCACTGCCCACTGGCTTGAGAATCGCAGTGGAGGCATGAATGCCGTTTACAACGACTACACCTCCAAGATCAGTTACTTCAGGAAGAGGCAACATCTCATCCGAGGTAAGTAGTCTTCTCATGGAAAAAGCACTCTGGTCATTGTTCAACTGTTTTGTTATTTCTCAAAAATGTTAAACTATTTCTAAGGTGTAGCATATATTGATTTCCTTTTAATTTTGAGCCAATGAATGGGACTAATTGTTTGCGTGTTTTAAAAAGTTATCTCTAAAAGTAGCCTAGTGCACCTTGGATTTCACCAAGTCTACTGTAGGACACAGTAAAGACACAGGCCCTACTTATGGCCCTCGAAAAAAATACACACCTGTTAGAGGCACGAAACTCTGGAAAATATTTTACAGCATGAACTTAATATTTAAAATTTGGTTGTGTGTGTGAATGAAGCTCACGTGTAGCACCAACATGCTTATAGGAATTGGATTTACTCTTAGAAAAATGGGTTCCAAAAGGGTTCTTCGGAAAGGGTTCTACCTGGAACCAAAAAGGGTACTTCAAAGGGTTCTCCTATGGGGACAGCTGAAAAACCCTTGTAGGTTCTATATAGCACTTTTCCCCCCTTTTTTTCTCTGAGTGTAGGACATCAGACTGCAGGGTAAATTAAATAGATCAGTCGTGTCACTGGAAAGTCATGGCAATTTACAGTCTTGATTTAGGGGTTTTATATGTTCTTTCATTATGACTGATAGACAACTGTGAATAGTGCTTTTGGAAAGAATAAACTTACGTAAAAGGAAGCGCGAGTGGAGATGCCCAATAAGAGGCAGAGGCAGTTGCTTGTCTGAAAAGGGCTGGGGGTTTAAAAAAATGCTGCCTCTGTCTCTCAGGCAACAGGGAAAACAACACGTGGGAGCTTGAGGGACAGGACACCCCCCAACCCTGTGTCTTCACTATACGGCACATTAATTAAGTCCTCATTTCTTTACATGCAAACTTGTCAAGCAAGGTTTTTGTTATTCCAGAGAACCTTCAAAAGTACTCCAAGATTTAATGCGTAGGTAAGTTACTACAGTACTAACTTTGATTAGGTTTTGTTATTTCAAATCAAGAAGATCTCCATGAATAGAAAAACAATTAACTTATAGATTGTATCTGGAGTCCCAGCTAGGTAAACAGCCTCTACAGAAATCTGTTGAAATACACCCCCTAAAAATCCTTTACCTGACTAATACAGTGCATTTGGAATGTATTCAGACCCCTTCCCCTTTTCCACATTTTGTTAGCCTTATGCTAAAATGGATTAAATAAAAAAATCCTTATTAATCTACACACAATACCTCAATGACAAAGTGAAAACAGGTTTTTAGAAATGTTTTTAAATGTATAAAAAAATACCATATTTACATAGGTATTCAGACCCTTTGCTATGAGACTCGAAATTGAGCTCCGGTGCAACCTGTTTCTATATTGATCATCCTTGATGTTTCTACAACTGTGGTAAATTCAATTGATTGGATATGATTTGGAAAGGCACACACTTGTCTATACAAGGTCCCACAGTTGACAGTGCATGTTAGAGCAAAAGCCATGCCATGAGGTCCAGGACCTATATACTAGCCAGTGTCAGAGGAAGGCCCAAACAATTGTCAGACTCCAGTCACCCAAGTCATAGACTGTTCTCTCTGCTACTGCACGGCAAGTGGTACTAGGACCAAAAGGCTCCTTAACAGCTTTTACCCTTCCAAGCCATAAGACTTCTGAACAATTAATGGCCACCCAGACTATTTGCATTGACCCCAACCCTCCCCCTTTTGGTTTTACACTGCCACTACTTGCTGTTTATTATATATGCATAGTCACTTTACCCTTACCTACATGTACAAATTACCTCTACTAACCTGTACCCCCCACACATTGACTCGGTATATAGCCTCATTATTGTTATTTTATTGTTTTTTACATTTTTTTAAATGTAGTTTTATTTAGTAAATATTTTCTTAACTGCATTGTTGGTTAAGGGCTTGTAAGTAAGCATTTCACGGTAAAGTATTCAGCGTATGTGACAAATAAAATTTGATTTGAAGGAATAGTCCGTAGAGTTCCAACAAAGGATTGTGTCGAGGCACAGATCTGCAAAAGGGTACCAAAAAATATCTGCAGCATTGAAGGTACCCATGAACACAGTGGCCTCCATCATTCTTAATGGCACATGACCACCTGCTTGCAGCTTGCCTAAAGGACTCTCAAAAGCATGGTGGTGGCATCATCATGCTGTGGGAATGTTTTTCAGCGCCATGGACTGGGAGACTAGTCAGGATCGAGGGAAAGATGAACGGAGCAAAGTACAGAGAGATACTTGATGAAAACCTGCACCATAGCGCTCAGGACCTCAGACTGGGAAGGTGGTTCACCTTCCAACAGGGCAAAGACCCGACGCATACAGACAAGACAACACAGGAGTGGCTTCGGGATGAGTCTCTGAATGTCCTTGAGTGGCCCAGCCAGAGCCTGAATTTGAACCTGCTCGAACATCTCTAGAGAGACCTGAAAATAGCTGTGCAGCGACACTCCCCATCTAGCCTGACAGCGCTTGAGAGGATCTGCAGAGAAGAATGGGAGAAACTCATCAAATACAGCTGTGCCAAGCTTGTAGCTTCATACCCAAGAAGACTCGAGGCTGTAATCTCTGCCAAAGGTGCGTCAACAAAGTACTGAGTAAAGGGTCTGAATACTTATGTCAATTTGATATTTCAGTAAAAAAAATTATACATTTGCTAAAATTTCTAAATCTGTTTTTTTGCTTTGTTATTATGGGGTATTGTCTGTAGATTTATTGGGGGGGACCATTTAATCCATTTTAGAATGATGCTGTAATGTAACAAAGTGGAAAAGGTCAAGGGGTCTGAATACTTTCCAAATACACTGTAGTTGGAAGTCTGGGACTTCAGTGTTCAGACATGTATAAAAGTAAACTTTAATCATGCTAAATCCTTTGGGAAATAGCGTATGAAGTGATATTTCATTAGGAAAAAAATATTGTATTTTTTATGGTTAGGCCATTTTATAACCTTCAAAGGACTAATAAAACTTTCCGGGGCAAACATTCTGTGGACATCTTATTTCATATATCATATAAACTTACCCTTTTTTCCTGTGGTCAGATGGAATTGCAAAATAGTTTTGCTCCCTTCAAGCTTTGATCAATGCTTTAGTTTGGTTGGTCTGGTTTTGAGAAACTTCATGTTGGAACTGATACTACAACTGTTTTTGGTTGTCTGATAGATAAGGATACTGTGTTCATTGCAATAAACGTTCTTTTTTTTTAGCTTAAATAAACTCTGGCTTAATTAGCTAAATATTAAGTCCTGCTGTTTGTGCACCTTCATATATTTAGAAATTCAAGCCAGACTGTTGAACATGTAGCTATGGCCTTCTGTACAATCTGAGCACAAATATTTACACTGCATTAACTTGTTAGTTTGTCTGCATACCATTGATTATTTGATACTACGTGGCTGTATAAATCCAAAATCATGCTTGTGTATGTGTTTTTATCTCATCTGCCCAGCCACTACAGGAAGTCTATGGTCAGAGCTGACTGAAGTTGATTAGAGACAGTGAGGCCTACGTGACTGACACTTAAAAAAAATCTCATATAGCCACCAGGAGGCGGAGGGTATCATAAAGTTGTACTGTACAGGTCCTGGGTGCACGTTTTGGTTTTTGCCCTAGAATTACACAGCTGATTCAAATAACCAACTCACCATCACGTTTTGATTATTTGAATCAGCTGTGTAGCCCTAGGGAAAGAACCAAAACGTGCACCCAGGGGGACCCCAGGACTGAGTTTGGGAAACCCTGCTGTTGCATGTGTCATGTTCACACCACAAGGTGGCAGTATATAACCCTCGCATGCTTTCAGGAAACAAAGGTAAACAACTGTTTTTTTGGGACAAGATGTTACCCGATTTTGCAATCTAGAGGTCATGTAACTAATTCTTCTTCAATATATGTTCTGTGTATGTGTATAAAACATTTGTTTAAAATGTACTTTTCATCTTCATGCACTTTCCCCTTATTATTACTGTTTCTTGAAGTGGTATCCTATATGAAATGGCAAAAAAAATCAATGTTATTATCAAATCAAATGTTTGTCACATACACAGTTTATAGCAGGTATAAAAGGTGCAGCAAAATGCACACACGCAGTGCATTAATGAATAATAACAATGACAATATAATTCATTATAGGCATTTACAGACTTTAAAATGTATATATTTGGCAAGTTGTGCATGTTCCCTTTCTAGAAATTAATGCATAGACCACATGTACAGAATACCAAAAAATGGGCATGAGCAAAAGCTGAAATACCTTTTGTACTATTATGCAATGTGAAACTATTTTGTCAAATGGGAGGGTCTTTGCAGCGTTCGGGCATGCTCAGTAAGCCTGTTTTCGTCTAAGAACCTGTAACTATCAATCACCAGGCACGGTTTTCCCCGTTTACTCGAGCGCTCCACACCCAGGGAAGATGTTTATTAGCCCGTTACCCTCTATGTGGCCTTACATAATATATTAGGACAGCCCACATCGTGCAGGGAGCTGTGGCCGCGACTACTTAATCAGTTTTGTTTTGCAAGTGTAGCGACAATAATATTAAGATAGTACCGAAACATTCTTTCAGAGTTCTTTGACAACTTGAACAAGGAGCAATAACATTTTAACATAAGTATACTGTTTGGAACTAATAACGCTCACGATGATTTTCGACAAATTGAAAAAGTTGTACATCGTCTTCGACTCTCCAGAAATCGATTCCCATCCAGTCTTCAGCAGTGGGGACGTGGTGTCTGGAAAAGTTGTTTTGAACCTTTCAGGTGAAAGTAAAGTGCAGTCGTTGAAGTTGCACGCAGAAGGTTTTGCGAAAGTGCATTGGACCGAGTCTCGTTCGGCTGGGTCCAGTACTGCCTATACTCAAAACTACAGCGACGAAGTGGAATATCTCAACAGGAGAGAAGTTCTTCTGCAAGCAGGTTAGTCATTCACTCTATCGGTGAATGAAAGCAATGAAGTGTTCCATGCTATGCAACTCAATGGGCAAAACCACTTGGGCAAATTTTACTCGAGAAAAGTATTTTCATTGTACATAACTGGGTTTTGTGTAGGGTTTCTCTCATGGGAAAGTATTTTGTTATTTCTTAGTTATTCTGTAATATTTTTCATATTTGGGTGATCTCAATGGTAAATTCTCAACTGCCTACCTGGTTAATTAAAGGTGAAATATACACATTTTATTAATTTTATTTTAACGTTTCAATTTGCAGCATAGAAACATAATTGTGGCACTCAGTGGTGGAAAAAGTACAAAATGCTCATACTTGAGTAGACGTAAAGATAACTTTTTAATAGAAAATGACTCAAGTAAAATACTACTTGAGTAACAGTCTTGAAGTATTTGGTTTTAAATATTCCAAAGTATCAAAAGTAAAAGTACGAATCATTTAAAAGATCCTTATATTAAGCAAACCAGATGGCACAATTTAAAAACATTTTTTTGTATAATAAAAAAAAAAATCTAGTTACAGATAACCATGGTCACTAAACACTCAGACATCATTTACTATCAAAGCATTTGTATTTAGTGAATCTGCCAGATCAGAGGCAGTAGGGATGACCAGGGATGTTCTCTTAATAAGCGTGTGAATTGGACCCTTTTCCTGTCCTGCTAAGCATTCAAAATGTATCTAGTACTTTTGGGTGTCAGGGAAAATGTATGGAGTAAAAAGTACATTTTCTTTAGGAATGTAGTGAAGTAAAAAATATATAAATCGTAAAGTACAGATACCCCCAAAAACTTAAGTAAAAGTACTTTACCCCACTGAATGCACTTGACCCTGTCAAAGGATTTGACAGTATTATGCATATTAGATTGAGTTTGGATTCACTCTGAGTTTACTCTGTCTGAATGCAAATCAAATTTATTCATATAGCCTTTCTTAAATCAGCTGATATCTCAAAGTGCTGTACAGAAACCCAGCCTAAAAACCCAGACAGCAAGCAATGCAGGTGTAGAAGCACGGTGGCTAGGAAAAACTCCCTAGAAAGGCCAAAACCTAGGAAGAAACCTAGAGGAACCAGGCTATGAGGGGTGGCCATTCCTCTTCTGGCTGTGCCGGGTGGAGATTATAACAGAACATGGCCAAGATGTTCAAATGTTCATAAATGACCAGCATGGTCAAATAATAATAATCGCAGTAGTTGTCGAGGGTGCAACAAGTCAGCACCTCAGGAGTAAATGTCAGTTGGCTTTTCATAGCCGCTCATTAAGAGTATCTCTACCGCTCCTGGTGTCTCTAGAGAGTTGAAAACAGCAGGTCTGAGACAGGTAGCACGTCCGGTGAACAGGTCAGGGTTCCATAGCCGCAGGCAGAACAGTTGAAACTGGAGCAGCAGCACGGCCAGGTGGACTGGGGACAGCAAGGAGTCATCATGCCAGGTAGTCCTGAGGCATGGTCCTAGGGCTCAGGTCCTCCGAGAGAGAGAAAGAAAGAGAGAAATTAGAGAGAGCATATTTAAATTCACACAGGACACCGGATAAGACAGGAGAAGTACTCCAGATATAACAGACTGACCCTAGCCCCCCGACACGTAAACTACTGCAGCATAAATACTGGAGGCTGAGACAGGAGGGGTCAGGAGACACTGTGGCCCCATCCGATGATACCCCCCAGACAGGGCCAAACAGGCAGGATATAACCCCACCCACTTTGCCAAAGCACAGCCCCCACACCACTAGAGGGATATCTTCAACCACCAACTTACCATCCTGAGACAAGGCCGAGTATAGCCCACAAAGATCTCCGCCACGGCACAACCCAAGGGGGGGCGCCAACCCAGACAATGCAGCCCTACATTTTATAATATATAGAAAAACAAGGGACTGCAAATACCCATTCAAGAGCACCCAGCAGTATAGAGGGCATGTGATGGTGCTCTTGTGTTTAAGAAGAAAAGGGAAAACTGCATTTGCAGTTCATTGTAATAAAGAAACTCAGTGATTTCTCCTGTATGTATTTTAGTTAGTACATTGCTTTTGGAAAGCAAAAGGCCCTCATTCAGTAATCAATGTGGATCAGAAGTGGTTTCAAATAATTAATGCTTATTTTATTCATTTTTCTTCAGATAATGGCGAGCACACCCTCCTCTCTGCTGGAAGACATGAATTCCCATTTAGTTTCCAGTTGCCTGAAGAGTAAGTATCCCTTTCTGGAATTAATGGTTTTGGAATTATTATACAGTGATACGCTGGAGGCAAATGTTAATTTGCATTTGATTTGGACCTATGAAATCCTCGCATCTTATTAAAGAACAACTAATGTCTAAACAATCTGTTTATTTATTTTTTATTTTTTTATTTTTTTGCTTCAACAGGACACTGGTGACATCCTTCGAAGGCAAGCATGGCAGCATCCGCTACTGGGTGAAAGTGAAGCTGCATAGGCCCTGGGCTACAGTGAGGAAGATTAAGAAGGAGTTCACAGTCATCGAGCCCATTGACATCAACACACCAGCCTTATTGGCTCCCCAAGCTGGCACTAAAGACAAGATGGCACGGGTGTGGTACCGCAATTTTGGACAGGTGTCAATAACCGCTAAGATCGATCGTAAAGGTTACACACCAGGTAAGAACCAATCATACCTTTTAATCCTAGTGGCCCTGAAAACGGAACATTAAGGCAAATAACTAATTTTAACTGAACCAAATCTCACCTCACCTATTCTTCATCTTCCAGGTGAGGTGATTCCTGTATTTGCTGAGTTTGACAATGCCACCTCACGCTCTGTGGTGCCCAAGGCCTACATCACACAGACGCAGACGTTCATCGCCCGGGGCACCATGAAGCAGAAGCAAGCCGTGGTGGCCACGCTTAGTGGTGATGTGGTGGGCGCCCAGCGCAGGGAGACCTGGCATGGCCGCGCCATCAAGATCCCTCCTGTCGGGCCCTCCATCCTGCAGTGCCGCATCATCAAAGTGGAATACATGCTCAGGGTGAGTTCAAGCAATAGACAGAATGAAATGTACATCATTCATATTCATTAGATTTTCCTTGTTGAGGATATGCCTCCGATTGATAATGAAAAGCTAATTAGAGATCAGTCGGTAGTGGTTTTACCCCTACTGACGTGTCTGTTACTGTAGTTCTAAAAGCTTTCTCCCCTCTCCACCACCTAGGTGTGTGTGGATGTTCCTGGGACCTCCAAGCTGTGCCTAGAGCTGCCCCTGGTCATGGGCACCATCCCCCTCCATCCCTTTGGTAGCCGCACCTCCAGCGTCAGCAGCCAGTACAGTGTTAACCTGGAATGGCTCCGCATGGCCATCCCCGAGCAGCCTGAGCGTAAGTCTCATTGTAATACAAGACTTAGCAGTGTTCCCCAAAGCTCAATGCCAGGTCCCCCTGAAAATCTCCTACCTTAGGAAAAATTGTTTACTCATCTGTACCCTCTTTCCCTCCCCACACAGCTCCTCCTGACTACAGCTCTGTGGTGACGGATGAGGAGGCTGAGCGGAACATTACAGCCCCCCATCCTGAGGAGGACCTCAGTGGGATTATGGAGCACCCTCTCAGGGCCTTTGTCCAGGAGTTCCGCTTCCGACCTCCTCCGGTGTACTGCGAGGTGAGCTAGCACCCCTTGGAATAGTCTCGTGACAATAGGGATGCACTTCTTTGATTAACTGAACTCTCTACACTTCTATCACTCAATTTACATTTTTAGTCATT
The DNA here is from genome assembly GCF_016432855.1 of Salvelinus namaycush. Classification (NCBI taxonomy): domain Eukaryota; kingdom Metazoa; phylum Chordata; class Actinopteri; order Salmoniformes; family Salmonidae; genus Salvelinus; species Salvelinus namaycush. The sequence goes on from NC_052315.1 coordinate 12,609,406, forward strand.
TATCAAGCTCTCTTATCCGGAGCGACTTACAGAAGCAGTTAGCCTTGCTCAAGGACACATCGACAGATTTTTAAATTTTCTTTCCCCCCTCGTCAGCTTGGGGATTTGAACCAGCGACCTTTCGGTTACTGGCCCAATGCTCTTAACCGCTAGGCTACTTATTGAATCTTAAACCTTTTGTGTTTTGCTCCTGCAGATTGACCCAAATCCTCAGCCCCTCAACATGAGACGTCGCTGCATGACGTGTTGAACCATAAGCCCCACTTGAGCGTCACACGATGACCCTATTTAATTATACGGAGCGAAGAGATTTGTCTTCCCCTGGATTACTCTCCGAAACTGGCAACTCGGTCCAAAGATGTGGCTTCTGTTGTTCGAAGGGACTTAGAGTACCACTGAGAGGCTGGAAAAGAAGATGGAGGCGACAGGACCTGCTTGTGGATGAAGTCCTTTTTAAAAAAGAAAGGGGAGCATGTTACGTTCAACAAGAAAAGGAAATAACTTCTCCCATGGTTCCTGTCCTCCCAAGTGATTCTGGCTCAGGATGACGAAATCGAGTCACCCCTCCTGCCAATCAATGAACCCCCACACAATAAATGTTTTGTGTTTTACAGAGTTTGGGGAAATATTGGGGGAGGATCACTTGATTTTTTTGAGGGAGAGTTCGAGTTGCAGATGATAACTAAGCCTCAAAGAATGCAATGGTATATCTTCAGTTAACATCTGCAAATGATCAGCTGGCTTGGTGTTGAGGCACCTGTAACTCATCTTTTAATACCCAACTCCCCCTTGCCTGGTGACATGTAGTATGACTCAGTCATGATGAATAATTCTACTGTTATTCAAGTAAGCACTTATCTGAGACTGTTTGGTGAGGAGGAGTTGAGTCAGCAGGTTTCGGCATTTAGCCGGGTAATACTATGCAAAAGGGAACTCGAATCCTGTAGTATCTGAAAATGTACTGAAATGATTCCATGAGAGATTCTGATAAAGCAGCTGTCCTCTGTATGGGGATGTTCAATGTATTCTGAATGTTAATACGACAGTAATGGATGAAAACTCAACCGTTTAGTTTTTTTGCATGTGGAAGAATTCAAGAGAAAAGTTAGTGTTGTGTAAAAGCTAGTTCTATAGCACAAACCTGGGCATAACGCTTTCTCAGAAAATAGAGTCTAGGACTGATTTAGAAACAGTGACACGAGGAAGAAAAGTGTGTTTGTAGCTGCTGCAAGCTCAAATGATTAGCTTTAGAAACGGCTAAGGAGGAAATATCAGAGCTATGTGTTTGATTCAACCCAGATGCCTTGTTTTCCAACAGTCTGTAAATGTCTGCAGAATGTTTGTTCAGCGTTACATTAAGCCTTAAGTTGGAGATGTCACTAAAGAACTGACTTCAGGTCAGCAATGCAGCTTAGGTGTCATGCGCAGTGCAGCACACACCTGAAATTGAATGTTTTTTATACAAATGCCGTTGTTGATTCACAGAACTTGCCAAAGTTTTTGTAATTCCCTTTTCTAATAAAAACACTGAAATAGATATTTGTATTTTGTGTTTTCGGTCAAGGAATTGTGATCTCTGTGTCATGCGGTCATCTATCTTGAAGGACAAATAGGAAAGAGAAGCTTCCCACTGGGCACAGATGTCTATTCCACGTTGGTTTAACAACATTTTATTGAAATTATGTGGAAACGACGTTGATTAAACCAGTGTGTCCCCACGGTTGCTTGCTGAACATATCTTAATTTGTCTCCTACACTACATGCCCAAAAGTATATGGGCACCTGCTTGTTTCATTCTACAATCATGGCATTAATATGGAGTTGGTCCCCCCCCCCTTTTGCTGCAATAACAGCCTCCACTCTTCTGGGAAGGCTTTCGGCTAGATGTTGGAACATTGCTGCAGGGACTTGCTTCCATTCAGCCATGAACATTAGTGAGGTCAGGCACTGATGTTTGGCGATTAGTCCTGGCTCACAGTCTGCATTCCAATTAATCTCAAAGGTGTCTGATGGGTTGAGCTCAGGGCTATGTCAAGTTCTTCCACACCGATTTTGACAAACCATTTCTTTATGGACCTTGCTTTGTGCATGGAGGCATTGTCATGATGGAACAGGAAAAGTTGGAAGTACACAACCATCTATATTGTCATTGTATGCTGTAGCGTTAAGAATTCCATTGTTCCAGAGTCCAATGGCGGTGAGCTTTACAAATCAAATTATATTTTGTTTGTCACATACACATATTTAGCGGGTGTAGCGAAATGCTTGTTTTTCTAGCTCCAACAGCGCAGTAATATCTAACAATTCTATGTATATAGGGTTTCAGCCTCCAAGGTGCAGGCTTGAGTAGCCGGCTAATGATGGCTATTTAACAGTCTGATGGCCTTGAGATAGAAGCTGTTTTTCAGTCTCTCGATCCCAGCTTTGATGCACCTGTACTGACCTCGCCTTCTGAATGATAGCGGGGTCAACAGGCCGTGGCTCGGTTGGTTGATGTCCTTGATGATATTTTTGGCCTTTCTGTGACATCGGTGCTGTAGGTGTCCTGGAGGGCATGTAGTGTGGCCCCAGTCATTCCAGCCAACGTTTGGAATTGCGCATGGTGATCTTAGGCTTGTGTGTGGCTGCTTGGCCATGGAAACCCATTTCATGAAGCTCCCGAAGAACAGTTCTTGTGCGCTACGCGGTTCAGCCCTTGGCAGTCCCATTCTGTGAGCTTGTGTGGTCTATCGCTTTGCGGCTGAGCCGTTGTTGCTCCTAGACGTTTCCACTTCACAATAACAGCTCTTACAGTTGACCAGGGCAGAAAACTGACTTGTTGGGAAGGGGGCATCCTATGACGGTGCCATGTTGAAAGTCACTGAGCTCTTCAGTACGGGCCATTCTACTGCCAATGTTTGTCAATAGAGATTGCATGGCTGTGTGCTCGGTTTTATACACCTCTCAGCAATGGGTGTGGCTGAAATAGCCGAATCCACTCATTTGAAGGCGTGTTCACATACTTTTGTAGTGTATGTCCCAGGAAGTTGCATTGGTTAGAATTGACTAGAGAGATTGAATATATGTTGTTCTCCTCAAATAGACCATCCCAAAGAAGAGGATATTACCTGCATAATACACTAGGTTTTCTGGAAAAGCACCCTTTTCAAAACCTACTCTACGACATGCTTTGAGTGAAGCATTGTGTCATGTTCAGTTTAGGTCTAAACTGAAGAAACATGACTGGGCAGGGGAATTCTGGTGAAAAGTCATTCAGTCACATCAGTCAGAAGACTGTGGACATAGTCAATGCCAAATTTGACAGTTTCACTTTTTAAACATATTTGAACCATAATGGGAATTTAATTTATGTGACCAAACAGAAAGGTTCAGGTAACCTGAAACCTGAAAAATATTGTTATGGTACATTCTACTGTCTTGTTTTGGAACATTATGTATAGCTGTTTGAATGTGTGCCCAGGCAGCACTGCCCACGGCATGGTTCATCTAAAGAACACTTCTATTACTCAGAGGCAGCAGGCAGTGAAAACAATCATTACAAAACGTTTTACACATACAAGAACAGGATAGAAGGATAACAATGACAAGCTACAGTGTTTCTGACTTAATTCCATGTCATTTTTTTATCTCATCAAAACTCCATCTGGGACTAGTTTATGAGACCAAACCTCCAATGCCTTGTGTGAGTGAGGTGGCTGTGTGGTAGAGGCATTATAAGCTCCTTCACTGGAAACGTCTGTGGCCTAGTAGGCACTGCTGTCTGTAGTGAACGAGGAAACAGAATACCAGGGTGGTATTATTGATTTGACAGACCATCGAGGATAACACATTCATACAAAACTGTCAGTTCAAACTACCAACAGTTTCAAAACATGACCAAAATAGACCTTTCCATCTCTCACCAAACCTACCGGGGGCAGGCCCTGGCTTGGTAGCTTGGCACACAAGGAAACACATTTGATATACAGTATGTCTTGACACATTGCAATAGGTGGTTATGGCACATATCACAAACAGGGCATTGCCTCCTCTTACTGGGTGTCTGTCTGAGAAGGGCCACATTGGGATTTCGGAAATTCAACGGAGGGCCGCACAGATGTTTTTGGTACCGATTTGTTTGTCATAAATCAACGACAAATCAATGACAAGCAGACAGACAAACAAACATCATGGTCAAGGTTCTGGTCTAAATTAACAACACCTTTTAGCCCGCAACAGGCCTAGCGTGAGCCTACGATATGACACTATAACTCAGGTGACCCAGTCGGGTCCAGTTATTCCCAAACGAGCGTGGTGGTGCTTCTTGGCTGCTTCTACAATCTCAAGATGAACATCTCCAGTTAAGATTGATTTATGCTCTTGTGTATCCCCCATTAAAAGCATCCTATAAAAATCCAGCCAGGGGGTTCATTACAGAACTACTGGCTGACCAGAAGGTAATCTTGTGCCTCTGCCCCTGAGTCACATGCACGGTCACATGTAACAAAGAAAACTAGAACATGATGATGCTGCAAAGGAATTAGTGTTGGTTTCATAAGAACTGAGAATGAATGGGGAAGTGTCTGTTTTGACAGTCAGTTAGGATGACTCTCAGTGGTGGATGGCTTCCTGAGGGTGATGTCAGAGCTAAACCTGATGTTCTTACTGATAAGAAAGGACCCTATCCCTATGCAGCATGCATTGGGTGGGCACCGTGCCTCTGGGCCAAAACCTAGAAGCTCCATGCAAGGCCAGAGGAGGGGTCTTCCTGGGTCATGTAAAATTGTGATAATCTCACTTGAACGCATAGTTGTAAGGTGTGAGAAATAGGGCATCCACAGTCATTGGCGTTCAACTGGGATGCTTGTAGGTGGTGGAACTGTCACCAAAACTGGTTGCTTTTCCATGGTAATTTCCAATAGAAATCTATTGAATGCTGGTACATCCCACCTGTGGTGAACTCCCTAACCTAACCTATGGGCATCCAATGTAGCATTGGGTTGCAACGCTGTAGCGTCAAAACAAAGTAACAAAACAAAGTAAAAAATAAAGAAATAAGTGTTATTACTTTCCTTCTGTCTCTAGCTGCTCTAAACGAGACAGGTAGCCAACAGGGACAATCAGGAGACTTAGCAAATTGACACGTACACACGAGAGAAGACGTCGCCAAGCCAGGTTGTCAAGGTTGCCGGGAGGAAGTTGCTCGTCCTCTTGTATTTTTACACTTTCATGGCTAGTATCCAAGCGATCACAACAACATCTCAGAACGGTATACTGTGCCAGGCTGCAAAACAATTGGCTCTGGAAGCTCCACAGTGGCATTAGAAGACATATCATCACCTTTGTTGTTGTCGTTGTATCTCGTTGGGAATGTCGGGCTCTGTGTGCAGATAGAACTGTCCGCGTTAGCAAAATGTTTTGTCTCGAGCCACAGAGCATGATATTCCTTCCCAACACTTGGGGATCTGGTCTGTGTCTGTGTGTTTGTGTATCTGTGTCTGTGTGTTTGTGTATGTGTGTCTGTGTGCATCTCAGAATTTGCCTTGCGTGCAACAGAGCAATATGCAACCTACTGGATACAAAGAAGCATTCTCACTGGGCACAGACGTCAATTCAACGTCTACCCCACGTTGGTTCAACGTCATTGAAATGAGGTGGAAACAACATTGATTCAACCAGTGTGTGCCCAATGGGTTGTGTCTTAAAAAGGTGAATGGCTTTTCTATTTAAAGGGCGCTGGGGCTGTTCAGCAGACGTGCCAAGACAGTATGTTGTAGCAATGATGTTCTCAATTGTAACCACACACAGGTTGACATATACTGAACAAAAATATAAACGCAACATGCACATATTTTTTTACAGTTCATATAAGGAAATCAGTCGATTGAAATACATTCATTAGGCCCTAATCTATCGATTTCACATGACACAATACCTTAAAAAAAGGTAGGGGCGTGGATCAGAAAACCAGTCAGTATCTCTTTTGCATGGAGTTGATCAGGCTTTTGATTGTGGCTTGTGGAATGTTGTCCCACTCCTCTTCAATGGCTGTGTGAAGTCACTGGATATTGTCTTGGAACTGGAACAAGCTGTCGTACACGTCAATCCAGAGCATCCAAAATATGCTCAAAGGGTGGCATGTCTGGTTAGCATGCAGGCCATGGAAGACCTGGGACATTTTTATCATCCAGGAATTGTGTACAGATCCTTGCAACACGGGGCTGTGATTTATCATGCTGAAACATGACGTGATGGCGGTGGATGAATGACACGACAATGTGCCTCGGGATCTCGTCACTGTATCTCTGTGCATTAAAATTTCCATCGATAAAATGCAATTGTGTTCCTTGTCCATGGAGCACTCTGTTCACAACGTTGACATCAGCAAACCGCTCGCCCACACAACGCAATACACGTGGTCAGCGGTTGTGAGGCCGGTTGGACGTACTGCCAAATTATGTTGGAGGCAACTTATGGTAGAGAAATTAACATTAAATTCTCTGGCAACAGCTCTGGTGGACATTCCTGCAGTCAGCATGCCAATTGCTCTGTGGTGGGGTCAATAAAAGGGCACTCTAAAATGTGCAGTTTTGTCACACAACACATGGTGCACCTGTGTAATGATCATGCTGTTTAATCAGCTTCTTGATATGCCGTACCTGTCAGGTGGATGGATTATCTTTTTTTTTATTATAAAAAAAAATATACAGAAAGAATGTTGCTTCCATCAATGTAATTGTCTGCATCATTTCCAATCCCCCATATATTTTTTGGGTAAATATATATATCCATATACATACACACATGCATACATATACACATATATACATACATATGTGGGATCTTTAATTTCAGCTCATTAAACACTTTACATGTTGTTCAGTGTACATAGCAGACTAGATGTCTGCATTAGACTTACATAAGGCAGTAATGGAGACTTATTCAGTATTGTAGCAAAGAGAAAACGTTGTAGAAAGACTTTCAATTGAACTATAGATTCACCAGATAGAGAACCAACAATATCATAATATCGAGCCTTTAATTTGCTCAATGTTTGCTCAATATACTTTTACTGTAAGTCAAGGTTGAGGAACAAGAAAAATTAATAGTGGTAGGCCTATAGAATGTTGTAATGTAGAGAAGTGCTGTCTTAACTACTCTCATACTGATGACTAGGATTCCAAAAATCCGGAAACTTTCAATAAATTCCCTGGTTTTCCAGAAATCCTGGTTGGAGGATTCTGGATATCTTGTTTATTTCCTTCTGATTCTGGGAATCATCCAACTGGGATTTCAGTACAACCAGGGAATGTATTGAAAATTCCTGGAATTGTGCAACCCTATTCATGACTTCCATATACTCCGCCAGCCCAGACAGGTTTTTAGCAGCTTCTTGATATCATGCTGTATGACAGCGGTGCCACTCGGGTTTTGCTCAGCAGAGGCGGCGTGACGTTGGAGGATGAGGGGCGTGGAGCGTGTGAGTGCCTTGTTGACTCCACCGACGGTGGGATCAGCTTGCGGGCAAACCAAGCCCCCATGGAAATCAGTGTAACTTCAGAGGAGGGTGTGTCCAAAACAGTCCATTATAGCTGCAGTGTTGCTGTGTCCTGTGCCCAACTCGTTGAACTTTCCCTGGGGGTACAGAAAAACAACATTCTGGACCACCTTTAGGACCCTTGTTTATGCCAATATTTGCTCTCGTCCCTTGGCGGATTTTGAGGGGGGAATCTCTCCCCCCACAAATGTGAGTGCTTTGGCTCAGATTAGGCTTGTTGTTTATTGCCCCTGTCTTTCATTGTTTCCTGTGACTGCGGTGCTCTTTGTTCACAGCTCGTGTGCATGACACTGAAAGGTCCACACACAGCCTCCAAACAGAATGACGATGTCATATGATGAATTCTAATTTCTAACAGCAGCTGAAGAATATGAATAAGAGCATTACATGCTACATAATGCCATTGTTTGATGGTTTTGCAATGCTTATGTCATTAATGAAATATGATATAATTGTAAGCCTACTCTGAGTCAATGTTTCAATGTATCGTAGCCATGTCAATGAGCTAAGGCTTAGTCACAAACATAGCGTGAAGTTGGTGGGGTGAAGATGCAGAGCGGACACATCCAAATAGTGCAAATTTATTCCCTTCATGTTATATTCGTCAAAGGCATATTCAAATGATTTTCCCTCCCTCCCGTGTGCCGGTGAGGCATGCACATGGCCGTGTTATTTTTCCCGGGCTGGCTGCAGGCCAGGTCTAGAGGGGAAGTTATACCTACATAATGTGACCAACACATGAAAGGAGTGCAGAGAGGAATGTACTTTCTTCGAATGAAAGGTAGATTAGCACATAGTTTTCTCAGGCTGGAAAACTAAAACAATGGCAGGTAAGCTATCATATTGATACATGTGAATGTTTGGTGTCGACAGTTCACTCATAACTCATAGTTCTAACAGCGGCATCAAATTGTTACACTAAAAATAAAATTACAAAAACAACGTGTGACAGACATCAATTCTGGACTCAATTAGAATGGCTGTAATTAATTGCTTCAAGCGAAGACAAAACATTTTTTTTTGTGAGTGTTGAGCTGAATGACAAGAACCCCAAAATATTTTTTTCAACTGGAGCCTTGGCTGAAAATGAAAGTCTGATGACCCTTTTTTTGTATTATTATTTTTTACACTGGAGTTTTGGCAAGTATCCTATTTCTTATAGTCTAATAATACCATATTGACTCGCTTAGAACTCCGGGTTAATAACACCACACCCCACTGAAAAACAAGGCATAGTCCAGATAGGTCTAAAGAGCTTTGTTGATTGTCAAACTTAACCAATTGGAATGCCAAGAGACTGTTGATGTCTTTCATTATGGTAATTATGACATTGTAAATGGATATCAGTGCTTTTACATAAATGGCCTACAGTAGACTCTAGTGATTTAACTGTGGTTGAGTGTGCAGGTCTAACATCTGTTGGAATCCTGAGCCGCTTCCCTGGGGAACGCTACACCTCACAACGTCAGAGATGGAATCGCTTATCCAGAGGCCGGCACAAACAAGGCGTCTGTTGCACAGGAGGGCAGCCACAGCCACCCAAGGGATTAGATTACATCGGCTCCCCAGTCTGACACAATAATGAGAGCACAAGGCTGTTTGGTCAATTGCATGTTTATCCACTGACATACAACTGTATGTGATAGTAGCACTGACCATTCAATATATTTGCTTGAATGGATATTCTCCACTGATCATTCATTAGGCAGGCCTATATTTGCTTGGGTGGAGGCCAGCTTGCTTGACCCTGCATATATTTATGATGTGAATTTGCTCTATTTGACATAATTTGTTTCATTCTATATATGGTATGCTGATGTCAACATGCAGCAATTGAGAACAAATGTCAAAGGATGTATTCATCACCGCAGGTGTAACAGTATAGCTTCCGTCCCTCTCCTCGCCCCAACCTGGGCTCGAACCAGGGACCCTCTGCACACATCAACCACAGTCACTCACGAAGCATCGTTACCCATCGCGCCACAAAAGCCGCAGCCCTTGCAGAGCAAGGGGAACAACTACTTCTAGGTCTCAGAGCGAGTGATGTCACCGATTGAAACACTATTAGCGCGCACCACCGCTAACTAGCTAGCCATTTCACATCGGCCACACAGGCATACTTTTGAAATGCCTGTAATCTAATAGAAATTCCCTTTACTTACATTTCAACTACATTACATTTGAGAATATGTTATGGTGCAGTACACAATAGGATATGGTTTGACGTTGTGGTTTTCCTCTGCCTTGTTTTCATGGGACATGGTGTTCCTTTTCACTGGAAAGCACGTCAATTGAGCAATAGCCTACGTTTAAGTCAAACTAACTTGTCTCATCAGCTTGCCTGCCATTGTTTTAGTTTTAATATGATTCAATTTAGAACCACTGATTAGTGCCTTTACATGTGTTTGACGTAACTGCTTGTGCATAAATGTAACAGCATCACTGCCTTGGTCCTTGTGTCCTTTGACTGGATTTCAATTCAAGTGTAATGGCAAGTGAATTGACATAGAAGAAACTGAAAAGGGATTTGCGAATAGAAACAGGAACATGAAGCTAAATGGAGATGTGAATCAAAACGGTAATTTGACCTATTCCATTGAACCACACACTCTGTCTGCTGCTGTCTCACACTGACACTGAAAAATCTGAAAGATCTGTCACATCATCTTTGACAATCAGAGTCACTAGCGTATCCCACGAGGTTCAGTATGGGGTGAACTCTCTTTTGCCGTTGTCTGAGAAAGAGAACAAAACCGTCAATAAAGCATGTCTGTGGGTTTCCTCCTTTATAACTCAGAAACTTCATCCTTTTATTGTAGTCCCCGGGGAGGAAGGGTTGTCCCGCTCTCTGACGTCAGTCTGTATGGGTAAGTAAACAAAGACAAGCCGAGGGAAGAGCCCGGTGCAAACAAGGCTGTTGTCAATGTCAACAAGATTTAGAGAATTGACAAGATCGTGGGCGAGGTCAAGCAGGCTGTATGAATGGAAAAAGCCAGAGTTGAAGTTGGATGAGAGGGGTTATAGGATACAGTAGTCATGGGACCGATGTTTCAGGCTATCAGAGAGGGCTTCTCCTCAGATTTAGATCCCCCTTACAAAAAATATTTCAGTTTTGAAACTGCAGTAAAAGTGCAGTAACTGCAGTCAACTGTGGTATTTTGGACACAGTAAGTGCACTCTAACTGCAGTTACACTGCAAAATTATATAACACCACGTCAGGCTAATAACACCACGTCAGGCTAATAACACCACGTCAGGCTAATAACACCACTTCAGGCTAATAACACCACTTCAGGCTAATAACACCACCTCAGGCTAATAACACCACCTCAGGCTAATAACACCACCTCAGGATAATAACACCACCTCAGGATAATAACACCACCTCAGGATAATAACACCACCTCAGGATAATAACACCACCTCAGGATAATAACACCACCTCAGGTGAATAACACCACCTCAGGTGAATAACATCACCTCAGGATAATAACACCACCTCAGGATAATAACACCACCTCAGGATAATAACACCACCTCAGGATAATAACACCACGTCAGGCTAATAGCACCACGTCAGGCTAATAGCACCACCTCAGGATAATAACACCACCTCAGGATAATAACACCACCTCAGGATAATAACACCACCTCAGGATAATAACACCACCTCAGGATAATAACACCACCTCAGGATAATAACACCACCTCAGGATAATAACACCACCTCAGGATAATAACACCACCTCAGGATAATAACACCACCTCATTCTAATAACACCACCTCAGGCTAATAACACCCCCTCAGGCTAATTAACACCCCCTCAGGCTAATAACACCACCTCAGGATAATAACACCACCTCATTCTAATAACACCACCTCATTCTAATAACACCACCTCAGGCTAATAACACCCCCTCAGGCTAATTAACACCCCCTCAGGCTAATAACACCCCCTCAGGCTAATAACACCCCCTCAGGCTAATAACACCCCCTCAGGCTAATAACACCACCTCAGGCTAATAACACCACCTCAGGCTAATAACACCACCTCAGGCTAATAACACCACCTCAGGCTAATAACACCACCTCAGGCTAATAACACCACCTCAGGTGAATAACACAACCTCAGGCTAAATGAAGAAGGAGAAATGCCAGCGAATAACACTACCTTAGGCTAAATGATGAAAGGTGCACAATCTCCATTTGGGAGAGGCAGACAAATGGGGGAGTAGGGGTGAGTGTGTTTTTTTTTTTGGGGGGGGGGGGGGGGGGGGGGCACTAAAGAGGAAGGGGAGGGGCATATCTGGGTCAGTGCGTTCTCTACATGCTATGATCGTTCAACTCACCGCTGACCTTTCTATCATCAGCTGACAGACATGTTGTGGCCCAAGAGACTCCACACACCAGCCCTCACACCTTCTCTCATATAGTCTCTCACATAAGCTCAAACAGCTGTATTTTCCTTACCATGTGCTATTTCAAATCTCTTTAGAAATACGGTCTGGACTCAGTTATTGAGAAGGGAACTCACTGGCTGACATGATAAGACTGACTATCCTCTGACAAACTAGATGGAGGAGAGGTTGTAAATGCATCAGGAAGAAGCTGTGTTATCTGTGCAGGGCTGATAAGTGATATGCACTGCACTGGAGCCTGCTGCACCATCTGAACTCTCTCTGACTGACGCAGCAACAGATCCTCTCACTCACACGTTCTAATCTCTACTTACTCTCATTGGACATTAGGAAAAGTGTTTACCATTTTTCTAACCACAGCTAGCAAACAATGACCAGACATACTTTAGACAGATCTGTTCTGAGCTGGATTCACCGGCCCAGATGGATTGAATTTCATTTTTAATAAAAACGAATGATATTGGGTTTCCGTGGACATGATTTCTCAATCAACCTCCATGTAAAAAGGTCAAACAGGCCATACTCTGCCATGTATAGCCTACATTTGTAATCCAAGATTAATCAATCTTCATTAAAAAAAATATACATTCTTGATTATGGAAACAGGCAGAATGATCAACAATCGCCTCGGACCATTTTCTGTCTGTCCAGCCGTAAATATGCCAAAGTACATTACACCAAATCCTACTAGATCAGCTGGGTACCTCAGAGACTTTAACTGACTCAGGCTCTCTTACAGTCATATTTAAACTTTATTTAACCAGGGGAAACCTATTGAGACCAGGGTTTCATTTACAAGGGTTCCTTGTGAACAATAAATCAGCATACATTTACAATACATGAGAACAAATCAAATCCAAAAGTGATAGATAATATTACACATCAATCAAAACACTGCAGTTCTCCTTCACCACATTCCTCATCAAAGTTCCAAACTGAAATATCGGGGACACCAGGCCTGGTTTTCATAGCTGATTTTGAAAAGGCTTTTGATAAAGTACGACTGGAGTTTATATATAAATGCCTAGAATATTTCAATTTTGGGGAATCTCTTATAAAATGGGTTAAAGTTATGTATAGTAACGCTAGGTGTAAAATAGTAAATAATGGCTACATCTCAGAAAGTATTAAACTATCTAGAGGAGTAAAACAAGGTTGTCCACTATCGGCATATCTATTTATTATTGCCATCGAAATGTTAGCTGTTAAGATTAGATCAAACAATAATATTAAGGGATTAGAAATCCATGGCTTAAAAACTAAGGTGTCATTGTACGCTGATGATTCATGTTTTCTTTTAAAACCACAATTAGAGTCTCTCCACGGCCTCATAGAGGATCTAGATACTTTTGCTATCCTCTCTGGATTAAAGCCAAATTATGATAAGTGTACTATATTATGTATTGGATCACTAAAAAATGCAAATTTTACATGACAAATTTAACACACCTGCTCCCCATTCACACCTGAGACATTGTAACACTAATGAGTCACATGACACCGGGGAGGGAAAATGGCTAATTGGGCCCAATTTGGACATTTTCACTTAGGGGTGTACTCACTTTTGTTGCCAGCGGTTTAGACATTAATGGCTGTGTGTTGAGTTATTTTGAGGGGACAGCAAATTTACACTGTTATACAAGCTGTACACTCACTACTTTACATTGTAGCAAAGTGTCATTTCTTCAGTGTTGTCACATGAAAAGATATACTCAAATATTTACAAAAATGTGAGGGGTGTACTCACATTTGTGATATACTGTATGTCTGTCACGCTCGTTGAAATGAGTCGACCAAGGCACAGCGTGAATAGAGTTCCACATATTTTTTTATAAACTGAAGCTCACCAAAACAATAAAGCATAAACGAAACGTGAAGCTACAGGTGTGCACTCAGGCAACTCAATGTAGACAAGATCCCACGAATACCAATGGGGAAATGGCTACCTAAATATGATTCCCAATCAGAGACAACGATAAACAGCTGCCTCTGATTGGGAACCATATCAGGCCACCATAGAAATACAAAAAACACCTAGATGACCCACCCAAGTCACTATCACGCCCCAACCAACAGAGAAAAAACAGCTTACTATGGTCAGGGCATGACAATGTCTATATAGGTATGTGTATGTATATATGTGTATATGTATGCATGCGTGTATGGTTATATATATTTACCCCCAAAATATATGTGGGATTGGAAATGATGCAGACAATTACATTGATGGAAGCAACATTCTTTCCGCAATATTATGCTGATTCACCCCTTGAAAAAATTAAACATTTCCAAACTGTTTACATGAGATACAAAGCCTTTAGAGAGCACCTACACTTTTATAAAAAGGGTTCCAAAAGGATTCTTCAGTTGTCCCCATAGGAGAACCCTTTTTGGTTCCAGGTAGAACCCTTTTGGAAAGGGTTCTACATTGATCCCAAAAGGGTTATACCTGGAACCAAAAAGGGTTCTTCAAAGGGTTATCCTATGGGGACAGCCGAAGAACCCTTTCATGTTCTAGATAGCACCTTTTTTTCTAAGAGTGTATGGTTCAGTATGGTAATAGTAGGGCATAGTTGTGGATGGCTACTACAGTGTGCAGCCGGTTTACCCTGACATAGCTAATCTCTCATGGTCAGTAAATCACAGATCAATGGGTTGTCTGTTGATCCATCATCATGGCTTGTCTGCTCCTGTTATGTGTAAAATTGATTTTTACTTACATATTAATGGAGCATCATTAGATACAAATAGCTTAGATGTCAGATATATAGCCTAAAGATAATGATGGCCTTTATATTTCACTCTTCATCATATCTCAAACAACTGTGTAGTACATTATACAACAGAAGTATTTGCTGACAATATCCTTAGGTTTCACATTAACTTTACCTCAGTTACTCCTCACTCCTTGAGGACATAATTTTCAACAGAGACACCGTGGAAGAATAGAGTCAGTCGATTATGAGATAAAATAACTGAGAGCTTCACCTCAGACAGTTCAGAAATCAGTCTACACACCCTGTGGTAAAATGTGGTCTCATCTCAAACCACAGCTTCTATTTTTCACCCGGATGAACACAAAACCAGACTGTGTCTCTTCACTCCCATTGGCTCTCCTATCATGTGAGCAGACGGGACAAAGACTTGTTTCTGTCCATTACGTTTCAGTCAGATGGAGGGTCAGGTTTAACCACTGGTTCTGTACTTCTGACTTTTACACAGCCTCTGGATTCTGATAGGGACAGCTACAGGAAGTGGAGGGGCAGCTAGAGGAAGTGTATATGTGCTATGCCTCCACCTTATCACAAACAGTTCCAAAACGAAACAGAAAGTGACAGCAGCACCATGATCTTGTATCTAACTCAGAGAGCATGTTGTAAAGCTGTATTAGGCTGCCATACTAGTATAATCAAAACTTGTGTCATATAGTCCTGTGGGAAACACTCAGTCCTGATAACTTTGGTAGCATAACTATCATAACAAGGATAATAATAAGTGATAATTACAATTTCAGATTGCAGTTAAATATGATATCTCTTCACATAAAAAAAATATCCTGAGCTGCATATATGGCTATATGGTCCGCTAATACAGGAGTTGTAAAGGCCCAGTGCACTCCTTTGTGATTTTATTTATTTTATTAATATTTATAGATTTTTCAGGGGGTGCTGCAGCACCCTCAGCACCCCTACTTCCCGTGGCTATGTCTCTTCACCTATTGAACATTTAGGAAGTGTGCATCACCCCCCCCCCCCCCCCCCTCTTTTCAAGGGCCTACTGGCATGTTTTGATTATATGCACTGTGCATGACATGGATAACATTTTAGGGTACATTTTGACAAATGTTCAAAGTCAGTTCCTCTAGCTCCAAAAGTAATCATGCTTGACAGCATTTGGACCCGCTAAATGTTCATCTGAACAGAATAGCAAGCTTTGAGCACTTGAGAAATTGAGCACTTTTGTCCAAATGTGCAACCAAGGCATGGGTTGGAAGACATATTGTAAAAGTGAAGAAGAAGAAAGGATGTTCTTTCAACTTCTAGTGGTCAAAATGGTTGACAGATGCGGATAGCGTGAATACAGAAATATTCTAAGGAACACACAATTTTATGACTGTTACATCAGTGTAGAGTCTCAAGATCTCGTATGTTCATCACACAGAATATATGCACGAAATTGAACCCAGATTATATATTTCCCAACACACTGTCTTTTAAGTCTGCCCATATGTGATATGTTATGTTGGCTGGCTTTCAGCATGGGACGAAAGGAAAATTATTAAAGGAAAATAGAGGGGTGGGCAGATATTCTTTAGCCCTGAAAGAATTTGAAAGTAAACCAGAACAACTGAGCGTGGAATGGAAAGATTTAGTTTTCAGCTGAGACAACAGGTTGTTTTCCCAAGCCCTGGACACAATCATAGCTACAATGATGCATCCAGCATTAAAATGATTGGTGTTTGCTGATCTCATCTCTAGGAATGACACATAAGTGAGAAGTCAGTCCACAGGCAGAAGTGTGGGAAGAGTCAAACCAAGCTGGCAACAGAATTACAGTTCACTAAGTTCACATACTGTACATCACTGATAAACCAGACTATTAATGTTCCACTTTTATCATAGATACGTGCATCACTTGGCATCAACTCATCTCTATCTCTCTAGACAGTTTAACACATTTGCAGAACTTGCATCTTATTTCGAGTTTAGATTGACTGAAATAAAACATTAAAAACATCTACGATTCCATTTTCTACTGTTGGTTTGTATCTAGTTTAGCACACAGATGGGGATAATCCAAGATTCCAGTTAGTATTAGCGTTGTTCTTAGTATTAGAACTCCGTTAGGGCACCACTGAGAGCTTCTCGTGGGGGTGAGTGAGTGAATGAGTGGGCAGCTGTGAGTTTCTGCCCACTCTCTCTGCCCAGGGCTCTGCTGTAAACAGCCAGCTCTCCACAGCCCAGCTCGTATAAATTAGGCTTTTAAAAGCCCCTCAGGAGCCTCTCACTATTGAGGTCATTGTGGTGTGCTCATCACATGCAACCCGTGAAAACCCAATTCCCCACTCTCCACCACACCGTACTGACTGGGAGAAGACCAGGCCGTGGTGCTCAGTTTATAACACAAAACATCAAAGGCAGTTGATCCAAAACAAAGGCTATCAGTGACATCTCTACTCCCTGTCTTCTCCCTAATCAGTCTTAGCAGGGTGTATGTATACTTAATGACCATCTTGTCACGTTTAAAGAATTTTCAGCCTGGTTTGCCAAAAGCTCCTACAGGGATAGATACAAAGTCAGCTGTTTGTTTCAGGGGCAGGCTGTTTTTTAAGCTATTGGAACATAAAAGGCACATGAGGCTGTGTGTAGCTGCAATTAATGTAGCAGTCAGTGATCTCTGAGCAAAGGGGAAAATAGACCTTAAAATGCAAGGCAACATTTTATACGAAAGCAAAACAACAGAAAGGGTAAAGGAACATAAATCTTAACTCTGTATTGATTCATACGCATAGGTGGAAAAGAACCCCCCTCGACAAGTATACTTTGTCAATTTTAGAGGGAAGATGTGATTTAGGAGAATCAGTTACCGGGCAGAAGAGGAGGTGAGACAGAGGAGGAATGCCAAATCTCTGTCCTCTGGCTCACAGCAGACTGCTAGTTCTGAGGAAGTCTGGCTGTGTAACGATTGTTCTCCTCCTCGTCTGAGGAGGAGCATGGATCGGACCAAAACGCAGCTTGTGGAGAATACATGTTTGATTTATTTTTTAAAGAAGACGAAACGAAGAACACTGAAAAAACTATATAAAACAACAAACGACGTCAACAGACCTGAACATGTGAACTTACATATAACGAAGAACGCACGAACAGGATCAGACTAAACAAACGAAACAGTCCCGTGTGGTACAAACACTGACACGGAAAACAAACACCCACAAAACACACGTGAAACCCCGGCTGCCTAAGTATGATTCTCAATCAGGGACAACGATTGACAGCTGCCTCTGATTGAGAATCATACCAGGCCGAACACACAAAATCCCAACATAAAAATCACACATCGACAACCCACCCAACTCACGCCCTGACCATACTAAATAAATACAAAACAAGGGAAAACAGGTCAGGAACGTGACAGGCTGGTCTCGTGGCGATTGGTCACAAAACAGGTATTTATCTCTCCTCTGCTGACCCTCCAACTTGAAGAGCATTGACCTTTGCAAATCTCCATCATGTTGCTTACTCGCCCCCTACTCTGTTTACCTTCAATTTTAAAAGGAAACTGAAATCTGTCAGGTTTGTTTTTCACATTTTTACGGCTACGTGGCTTGTTGTTAAAGCCCAAGTGCTTGTGACAAAGTAGTCATCTATCAGAAAAACTGAAATACTAGCTTTGTTGAACACTGCTGAGGGTTAGAGCCTACTGTATTTTGACAACCTATATTTCAGGATATGGATGATTAAGATGTATTTTTATACAGACTGGCTCGGCAGTTCATTGAGCCTTGTCCCCATTCAAACAAACCTAACAGACAACAGTCCAGTATACTGTCTTTCTGTCTGGATGCAGACATGTTTGTCTTTCTCTTGACAAGGTAGGGGATTCTGGGTATAATTCCAATGCACACGAGACAAACCTAACAGACAACAGTCAGGCTACCATCACCAGCCAGCCAAATCAGGTATGGGTTTTTCCCAGAATCCAGGCTGTGGCTCGCTAGACTCATGAATAAATAGATGACCTTATTATTGCAACATAAGGTGAAATGCACCGGAGTTTCCCTTCTATTCCCATAGTCCTCTACACACCCAATAAATGACATGATATAGCCTATGGCATTTCCAACTAAAACAAAAGTATAGTTGCATTTGCTATCAGCTTTGTTGTGGGGTTTACGGTTTACTCAAGTTCCATGGCAAAACCTTTCACTGCTTCTGTCACGTTCTCATGGAGATAACTGGAAACAAAGCAGTATAAGACAAACGTGTGTGTAAGAGGGAGCATGATATCCTCATGGCTGTCTGTTTAGCTGTCTGTATGGCTGTCTGTATGGCTGTCTGTTTAGCTGTCTGTATGGCTGTATGTTTAGCTGTCTGTATGGCTGTCTGTTTAGCTGTCTGTATGGCTGTTTGTTTAGCTGTCTGTATGGCTGTGTATGGCTGTCTGTATGGCTGTCTGTTTAGCTGTCTGTATGGCTGTCTGTATGGCTGTCTGTTTAGCTGTCTGTATGGCTGTCTGTTTAGCTGTCTGTATGGCTGTCTGTATGGCTGTCTGTTTAGCTGTCTGTATGGCTATCTGTATGGCTGTCTGTTTAGCTGTCTGTATGGCTGTATGTTTAGCTGTCTGTATGGCTGTCTGTTTAGCTGTCTGTATGGCTATCTGTATGGCTGTCTGTTTAGCTGTCTGTATGGCTGTCTGTATGGCTGTCTGTTTAGCTGTCTGTATGTCTGTCTGTTTATCTGTCTGTATGGCTATCTGTATGGCTGTCTGTTTAGCTGTCTGTATGTCTGTATGTTTAGCTGTCTGTATGGCTGTCTGTTTAGCTGTCTGTATGGCTGTCTGTATGGCTGTGTATGGCTGTCTGTATGGCTGTCTGTTTAGCTGTCTGTATGGCTGTCTGTATGGCTGTCTGTTCAGCTGTCTGTATGGCTGTCTGTTTAGCTGTCTGTATGGCTGTGTATGGCTGTCTGTATGGCTGTCTGTTTAGCTGTCTGTATGGCTGTCTGTTTAGCTGTCTGTATGGCTGTCTGTTTGGCTGTCTGTTTGGCTGTCTGTTTGGCTGTCTGTTTGGCTGTCTGTTTGGCTGTCTGTTTGAGTGTCTGTATACAACACTGTCATGTAATGTATACAAGGTGGTTTTATACAGTACCAGTCAAAAGTTTGGACACACCTACTCATTCAAGGGTTTTTCTTTATTTTCACTATTTTCTACATTGTAGAATAATAGTGAAGACATCAAAACTATGAAATAACACATATGTAATCATGATGTAACCAAAAAAGAGTTAAACAAATCAAACTATATTTTATATTTGAGATTCTTCAAAGCAGCCACCCTTTGCCTTGGTGACAGTTTTGCACACTCTGTATATTCAAAAAGAAGATTATACTTTAATTTCAGTTCCAGTTTGGTTCAAATCTGGTTCCGGTCCTATCAGGGATTAGAAACAAAACCAGGGCAACAAAGGCCCGGTCTTAGTGTCAGGTCGCCCCAGCACTGGCCCAGAGACAGACGCTGACGTTCGTCATGCTCTCCAGTGTGCTCGTCTCCGGTCCGCCCCGGGCCACCACGTCCCTCTGAGGACAGCACAGAGGTAGAGACACTATAACCCCACCCCACTGCCCCATCCCCCTCTCCCCTTCTCTTCCCTATACCACAAACGCGGCTGGAGGGGTTCTAGAGGCCTAGATGAAGCTGGAGCGTTGGCTCTGGCTAAATCCAAAACACAAGGATGGGTAAATTAAGCTGATTTTGTACAGTACAGTCTATAATCTTGTGTTGACTGCATAATGCTTGAATGGTATCATGTGGACTTATTGCTGTGAGGTGGCAATCATTCATTAAGAGAATGTGGAAAACAAATGATAGGTGGGTTATCCTTAGACGTTTGTCAAAGTATTTCTTTATGACACACTCCATTACCTTTCCAAAATATAATATCAAGAACCCGCTGAAAACAAAGCCCCGCTTTCATGCCATTGCATAACAAACCCGACTCAACAGTCATGCAGCACTTTATCATTATGAGCCGATGTTATCTGACCAAAATAATGGTGCAACGCTGCATACACACTATCTCACCCCACTAGTTACGGTGGTCTCAAGGACAGAGCCACAGAGAGAAAGGAAAAAGAGAGATTTGGTTGTTTATCGCAGCAGCGCCTATCGCTGTCCAGATAACAGAAGCTGGCATGGGGAGATAAGCAATAGAGTCTGGGATCAGATAATCAGGGAGGGTTGGTGAGAGAGAGGCCAGGTAAAGCCAGGACTGGGGTTATGTAGGGAGAGGGCATGGTGCACCTAGAGCCAGAGGGCTCTGGAATGCCTTACTCACACAGGCCTCATTGTGTGGCTTATCTGCCTGTCATCAGTATCGGTGAAGGCAACATCAGGAGTCTATCTGGGACCGGGCGGCTGACTGACGGATGGACGGCCGGATGGACTGGCGGACAGATGGCCTTGCTGCCCCAGCGCACAACTTGACAAGCTCTGTAGGAACAAAGGATCGCCATTCCAAGGGCAGCTCTTTTGAACACACTCGCACATGCACACTTCCTAAATGTTGAATAGGTGAAGAGACATAGCCATGGGAAGTAGGGGTGCTGAGGGTGATGCAGCACCCCCTGAAAAATCTATAAGAGAGAGAGAGAGACATTGTTAGCCATTGTCAATTGGTTTTAGGTTTAGAGACAACAACAAAAGGGAATCAAAACCAAAACCTCTGTGAGCATGAGGGCAGGCACTGTATGTTCTGAGAACACTCAACGTGACTGGGAACAACAGGCGCGGCTTTGTGGTTTTACAGGAAACAGCTCTCTGTGTCAGAACACCACAGAAGCCCCACCCACGGCCCGCTGCCATTGGCTCAGCTATTGTCAGGCTCAGCTCAGGAGAGAACAAAGCCTGCACCAGCCAATCAGAGCAGAGTAAGAAGTTTCCTGTTCTATCAACATCTCATCTTAGGCTGAAGTAGAGCGTGTTGGCGTGACATCATGGGGCTTTAAAACTGAAAACCACAATAATTTAAAAGGCCCAGTGAATGATGACATACTCCCCCAAACTAACCTGTTGCTGCTACATGGTGTGAAGCAGTTCAGTGGTTGAGTGACAACTGACCTAGTTTAGGGCCTTTTAGAAGTAGACAACAACAGGGAAATTATTTCTCAGAACACCTATATTCTGCCAACTGAGAAAATCTATGCTATGTTAGCCTTATCCCTTTAAGTGGACATTTTAAGTATTTGATTACTTTGATGAGTTGAAATGACTGCTCAATTAAGTGGACCCCACTTTTCATTTACAAAAATCCACCAAAAGGTTTTGGGAGGAGGAAGACTGAGGAAGTGGTTAACTTTCCCCGGGTGGTCTTTCACCTTGCAGGCATCATCGTCAGGCTCAGGCTGAGGCACAATCAGTGATGCTTTATTGATATAGATCAGGGATGGGCAACTTTGATGGGGGTGGGGACCACAAAAAAATTGAACTTATCATGAGGGGCCGGTCGGTAATTTGACCATGCTTACTACAAGTGTAGATAGCTGGCTGCTAGATTAAATTTCTGACATGAGTTAATTGAGTGACAGCTGATGCACAACCACATTTCGAAAATGCACCTTGTGTATTCTATTATTCTAACTCTCAACAGTAAGTTCAGACCCCGAATGAATTTCCCCCTCCCCCATTTGTATTATTTTGTATTATTATTATATTTTTTTGTATTGGTCCGCGGGCCTACAAAGGGGCCGCCAGTTGCCCATCCCTGATGTAGATCCATGCCTATGTCCAATAATGCATCCCATCCTGAAATTGAAGAAATCATTCTGTCTAAAATGATGTTTCTGAAGCTGAAAAAAGTTAGTTACTTAACATATTGTGAATGTTCAACTAATTAGACTATGAGGACACTGAACATTGAGAATGTTCATCTTATTAAACAGGTGTTTACGAGGACACTGGTGAGTGAACAACATGGCTTAGAAGTGCTTGTCAGGGATGGGTGGGGAACATCATAAACCCACCCCCTCAGACTGAATACAACCGCTCCTCGATCTATGCCAATACTAATAAAGTCTTAAAATAGTGTCTCTTACACCAGCACAATCTGTTAAACCCAGTTTCCTTAGCAAATGATTAAACCACATCACACATTGAAAGGGAAGCACAATTCATTCCACAGATGAGAAGTCAAAACCTGAAAATGATTTGAAGAATTCAAGTTGTGAAAAAAGTATATTTACATTGGAGCATTTTTTGTTGTTGCTTAAAATAAGACATTTTCAGTTTCCTCCATAACTCTACCATCATATATATTTGAGTGCTCTATTGTAAATGTAATATGAAATGTAGGTGATATTTTGATAGATGAAAATCACCATTATCAATCTAGCACTGGGCGGATAGAAGTATTCAGGTCAATGGTAGATGGCATGCACTTGACGCTATGATGAACTTTATAGCACACTGGAGGACAACTCAGTAACTGGGTGAGAGTTCAGTGTTTGCCAATGTCTAAGGAAAATGAACAGGGTGGAGTTTCTGGAGTTAAGATAATTTCCCCTAATAATCACTTAGCCTGCTTGTTCACCCTCAGCAACAGTTTTGAGGAGCTAAACAATTGTCCACACTGGCAATCAGTCAGGAAAGGGAGGACTGACAACTTCCCCTTGACCCCATCGTTACGCATGTGCGCACACACACACACACACACACACACACACACACACACACACACACACACACACACACACACACACACACACACTAGAAACTATACTATGAAGCAAAGATAAATTATATAAAGAATGATAGCAAAAACCTTAACTGAAATTTTGGGCAAGAAGGCAAACTCAGCTCCATCATTCATTGAATCAGATGGCTCATTCATCACAAAACCCACTGATATTGCCAACTACTTGAATTACTTTTTAATTGGCAAGATTAGCAAACTTAGGCATGACATGCCAGCAACAAATGCCGACACTAAACATCCAAGTATAACTGACCAAATTATGAAAGAAAAGTATTGTAATTTTGAATTCCGTATATTGAGTATGGAAGAGGTGAAAAAAATATTGTTGTCAATCAACAATGACAAGCCACCGGAAAATTACAATGACAACTTGAATGGAAAATTACTGAGGAGGATAGCTAGGCCTACTAGAAAGTGTGTGCCCTCAGGCCTGGAAGGAAGCAAAAGTAATGGTGCCGGAGGGGATGGCTGCCGTTTTACGGGCTCCTAACCAACTGTTCTATTTTGTTTGTTTTTTCGCGTTGTTTGGAAGTTATTTTTTTTACTTATTTTGTATATAACGTTGCTGCTACAATCTCCTATGACAGAAATGAGCTTCTGGACATCAGAACAGCGATTACTCACCTCGAACTGGACGAAGATTTTTTCTTTAACGAGTCCGACGCGAAGGATATACTGCTTTCTCGGGCTGCCTTCTGAGAATTCGTAGGCGAGTGAGTAAACCTCCACATCCATCTGTACTATTGGCAAACCTGAAGTCATTGAAAAATAAAATGGATGATCTACGATTAAGACTATCCTACCAACGGTACATTAAAAACTGTAATATCTTATGTTTCACCAAGTTGTGGCTTAACGACGACACGGATACTACAGAGCTGGCTGGGTATTCCGTGCATCGGCAGGACAGAGAAGCTACGACTGGTAAGACGAGGGGCGGGGGTGTGTGTCTATTTGTAAATAAAAGCTGGTGCGTGATTTCTATTATTAAAGAAGTCTCAAGGTATTGCTCGCCGTAGGTAGAGTACCTCATGTTAAGCTGTAGACAACACTATCTACCAAGAGAGTTCTCAACTATATTATTTGTAGCTGTCTATTTACCACCACAAACCAATGTTGGCACTAAGACCACACTCAACGAGCTGTATAAGGCCGTAAGCAAACAACAAAATCCTTACCCAGAAGCGGCGCTCCTAGTGGCCAGGGACTTTAATGCAGGCAAACTTAAATCTATTTGACCAAATTTATACCAGCATGTCAGATGTGCAACCAGAGGGAAAACAACTCTAGACCATCTAGAGCTGCCGCTTTCAAGGAGCGGGACTCTAACCCGGAAGCTTATAAGAAATTACGCTATGCCCTGCGACAAACCATCAAACAGGCAAAGCATCAATACAGGACTAAGATCGAATCGTACTACACCGACTCTGATGCTCGTCGGATGTGGCAGGGCTTGCAAACCATTACAGACTACAAAGGGAAGCACAGCCGAGAGCTGCCCAGTGACACGAGCCTACCAGATGAGCTAAACTACTAATATGCTCGCTTCGAGGCAAATGGCACTGAAGCATGCATGAGAGCACCAGCTGTTCCAGGAGTAAGACCTTTAAACAGGTCAACATTCACAAGGCCGCAGGGCCAGACGGATTACCAGGACGTGTACTGCAAGCATGCGGTGACCAACTGGCAAGTGTCTTTACTAACATTTTCAACCTCTCCCTGTTCGAGTCTGTAATACCAATATGTTTTAAGCAGACCACCATAGTGCCTGTGCCCAGGAACACTAAGGTAACCTGCCTAAATGACTACCGACCCGTAGCACTCACGCCTGTAGCCATGAAGTGCCTTGAAAGGCTGGTCCTGGCTCACATCAACACCATTATCCCAGAAACCCTAGGCCCCAACAGATCCACAGATGATGCAATCTCTATTGCACTCCACACTGCCCTTTCCCACCTGGACAAAAGGAACACCTATGTGAGAATGCTATTCATTGACTACAGCTCAGCGTTCAACACCACAGTGCCCTCAAAGCTCATCAATAAGCTAAGGACCCTGGGACTAAACACCTCCCTCTGCAATTTGATCCTGGACTTCCTGAGGGGCCGACCCCTTGTGGTAAGGGTAGGAAACAACACATCTGCCATGCTGACCCTCAACAACCCCTCAGGGGTGCTCCCCGTTCACCCACGACTGCGTGGCCAAACACGACTCCAACACCATCATTAAGTTTGCTGACGATACAACAGTGGTAGGGCTGATCACTGACAATGATGAGACAGCCTATAGGGAGGAGGTCAGAGACCTGGCAGTGTGGTGCCAGGAAAACAACCTCTCCCTCAATGTGAGCAAGACAAAGGACCTGATCGTGGACAACAGGAAAAGGCTGGCCGAACAGGCCCCCATTAACATCGACGGGGCTGTAGTGGTGCAGGTCCTTGGTGTCCACATCAACAACAAACGTGCCCCCATGGTCCAAACACACCAAGAGGGCACGACAACACCTTTCCCCCCTCAGGAGACTGAAAAGATTTGGCATGGGTCCCCAGATCCATCAAGACCATCCTGACCGGTTGCATCACCGCCTGGTATGGCAACTGCTCGTCATCTGACCATGAGGCCCTTCAGAGGGTAGTGTGTACGGCCCAGTACATCACTGGGGCCAAGCTTCCTACCATCCAGGACCTATACACTAGGCGGTGTCAGAGGAAGGCCCCAAAAATTGGCAAAGACTCCAGTCACAGACTGTTCTCTCTGCTATCACAGACTGTTCTCTCTGCTCCCTTTGTTTTTACATTGCTGCTTCTCGTTGTTTATTATCTATTTATTTAACCAGGTAAGTTGACTGAGAACACATTCTCATTTACAGCAACGACCTGGGGAATAGTTACAGGAGAGAGGAGGGATCAATGAGCCAATTGTAAACTGGAGAAGATTAAGTGGCCATGATGGTATGAAGGCCAGATTGGGAATTTAGCCAGGACACCAGGGTTAACACACCTACTCTTACGATAAGTGCCATGGGATCTTTTGTGACCACAGAGAGTCAATACACCTGTTTAACATCCCATCCAAAAGACAACACCCTACACAGAGCAATGTCCCTTATCACTGCCCTGGGGGATTGGGATATATATTTTTTAATTTTTTAAAAGACATGAGGAAAGGGTGCTTCCTACTGGCCCTCCAACACCACCTGGTCTCCCATCCAGGGACTGACCAGGACCAACCCTGCTTAGCTTCAGAAGAAAACCAACAGTGGGATACAGGGTGGTATGCTGCTGGCTATGCATAGTCAATTATCCCTACCTACAGTACATGTACAAAATAACTTGACTAACCTGTAGCCCCGCACACTGACTCGGTACCGGTACCCCCTGTATATAAACTCATTATTGTTCTTTTTTATTTGACTATTTTTTACTTTAGTTTCTTTTGTATTTCTTAACTCTTTCTTGAACTGCATTGTTGGTTAAGGGCTTGTAAGTAAGCATTTCACATAAGGTACTACACCTGTTGTATTTGGAGCATGTGACAAATAAAATGTGATTTCATCTGCTTTAATAAACATTTTGAAAAAATGGTGTTTGACCAGATACAATGCTATTTTACAGTAAACAAATTCACAACAGACTCAGCACGATTATAGGGAATGGCATTCAACAAGCACAGCCCTTACACAAATTACTAATGATTGGCTGAGAGAAATTGATGATAAAATAATTGTTGGGGCTGTTCTGTTAGACTTCAGTGCGGCTTTTGACATTATAGATCATTGTCTGCTGCTGGAAAAACGTATGTGTTATGGCTTTACACCCCCTGCTCTATTGTGGGCAATGAGTGACCTATGTAACAGAACACAGAGGGTGTTCTTCAATGGAACTTTCTCCAACATAATCCAGGTAGAATCAGGAATTCCCCAGGGCTGTTGTCTAGGCCCCTTACTTTTTTCAATCTTTACTAATGACATGCCTTTGAGTAAAGCCAGTGTATCTATGTATGTAGATGACTCAACACTATAAATGTCAGCAACAACAGCAAGTTAAATTACTGCAACACTTAACAAAGAGCTGCAGTTAGTTTCTGAATGGGTGGCAAGTAATAAGTTAGTTCTAAATATTTCAAAAACTAAAAGCATTGTATTTGGGACAAATCATTCACTAAACCCTAAACCACAACCAAATATTGTAATGAATAATGTGGAAATTGAGTAAGTTGATGTGACTAAACTGCTTGGAGTAACCCTGGATTGTAACCTGTCATGGTCAAAACATGTTGATACAACAGTAGCTAAGATGGGGAGAAGTCTGCCAATAATAAAGCACTGCTCTGCCTTCTTAACAACACTATCAACAAGGCAGGTCCTACAGGCCCTAGTTTTTTCGCACCTGTACTACTGTTCAGTTGTGTGGTCAGGTGGCACAAAGAGGGACTTGTATCATTTGATTTACACAACATGCCTACCACTTTGAAGATGCAAAGTATTTTTTTATTGTGAAATAAACAAGAAATAAGACAAAAAAACTGGAGCGTGCATAACTATTCACCCCCCAAAAGTCAATACTTTGTAAAGCCACCTTTTGCAGCAATTACAGCTGCAAGTCTCTTGGGATATGTCTCTATAAGCTTGGCACATCTAGCCACTGGGATTTTTGCCCATTCTCCAAGGCAAACCTGCTCCAGCTCCTTCAAGTTGGATGGGTTCCTGCTGGTGTAAATCAATCTTTAAGTCATACCACAGATTCTCAATTGGATTGAGGTCTAGGCTTTGACTAGGCCATTCCAAGACATTTAAATGTTTCCCCTTAAACCACTCGAGTGTTGGTTTAGCAGTATGCTTAGGGTCCTTGCCCTGCTGGAAGGTGAACCTCTGTCCCAGTCTCAAATCTCTGGAAGACTGAAACAGGTTTCCCTCAAGAATTTTCCTGTATTTAGCGCCATCCATCATTCCTTCAATTCTGACCAGTTTCCCAGTCCCTGCCGATGAAAAACATGGTGTTCTCGGGGTGATGAGAGTTGTTGGGTTTGTGCCAGACATAACGTTTTCCTTGATGGCCAAAAAGCTCAATTGTAGTCTCATCTGTCCAGAGTCCCTTCTTCCATATGCTTGCGGAGTCTCCCACATGCCTTTTGGCAAACACCAAACATGTTTGCTTATTTTTTCTTTAAGCAATGTCTTTTTTCTGGACACTCTTCCGTAAAGCCCAGCTCTGTGGAGTGTACGGCTTAATTGACAGATACTCCAATCTCCGCTGTGGAGCTTTGCAGCTCCTTCAGGGTTATCTTTGGTCCCTTTGTTGCCTCTCTGATTAATGCCCTCCTTGCCTGGTCCGTGAGTTTTGGTGGGCGGCCCTCTCTTGGCAGGTTTGTTGTGGTGCCATATTCTTTCCATTTTTTAATAATGGATTTAATGGTGCTCCGTGGGATGTTCAAAGTTTCTGATATTTTTTTATAAACCAACCCTGATCTGTACTTCTCCACAACTTTGTTCCTGACCTGTTTGGAGAGCTCCTTGGTCTTCATGGTGCCGCTTGCTTGGTGGTGCCCCTTGCTTGGTGGTGCCCCTTGCTTAGTGGTGTTGCAGAATCTGGAGCCTTTCAGAACAGGTGAATATATACTGAGATCATGTGACAGATCATGTGACACTTAGATTGCACACAGGTGGACTTTATTTAATTATTTATGTGACTTCTGAAGGTAATTGGTTGCACCAGATCTTATTTAGGGGCTTCATAGCAAAGGGGGTGAATACATATGCACGCACCACTTTTCCGCTGAATTTTTTGTAGAATTCTTTGAAACAAGTAATTTTTTTCATTTCACTTCACCAATTTGGACTATTTTGTGTATGTCCATTACATGAAATCCAAATAAAAATCTATTTAAATTACAGTTTGTAATGCAACAAAATTGGAAAAGCGCCAAGGGGGGTGAATCATTTTGCAAGGCACTGTACATTTTGAATGCTTAGCAGGACAGGAAAATTGTCCAATTCACAAACTTATCAAGAGAACATCCCTTGTCATCCCTACTGCTTCTGATCTGACGGACTCACTAAACACACATGCTTTGTTTTTAAATGATGTCTGAGTGTTGGAGTGTGCCCCTGGTTATCCGTTATTAACAAAAACAAGAAAATGGTGGCGTCAGGTTTGCATAATATAAGGAATTTTGTATTATTCTTTTACTTTTGATACTTAAGTATATTTTAGCAATTACATTTACTTTTTATACTTATGTATATTTAAAACCAAATACTTTTAGACTTTTACTCAAGTAGTATTTTACTGGGTGACTTTCACTTTTACTTGAGTAATTTTCAATTAAGGTATCTTTATTTTTACTCAAGTATGACAATTGTGTACTTTTTCCACCACAGCACAATACATGCCACCAGAGGTCTCTTCACAATCCCCAAGTCCAGAACAGACTATGGGAGTCGCACAGTACTACATAGAGCCATGACTACATGGAACTCTATTCCACATCAGGTAACTGATGCAAGCAGTAGAATCAGATGAAAAAAACAGAAATAAATCCACCTTATGGAACAGCGGGTACTGTGAAGAGACACACAAGCAGGTACAGACACACACATAAACACACTTGTTAGCACAAGCACTCTACACACTCGTACATTTTAATATGGTTGTACAGTCCTATTATATATTTTGTTTTGTAGATATGTAGTGGTGTAATAATGTTATATGATGTACTGTTTTATCTTTTGTTATATGTGTGATGTAAGTGCCTTAATTAATGTGTTTGAACCCCAGGAAGAGTAGCTGCTGCCTTGGCATCAGGATCCCTAATAAATACAAAAACGCACACACACTCTGTGAAAAGGGAAAAGTGTTTTCCTGTGTCTTTTAGAGTTGGACTCATGTGAAGGACGAACTATGATAAAAAAATAGACCTTTCCCACTTTGTTTCCCTTTCAGTCATAGGATGGATGGGAACATACCGTATAAATTATATACAGTTCCAGTCAAAAGTTTGAACACACCTACTTTATCTTTATTTTTTACTATTTTCTACATTGTAGAATAATAGTGAAGACATCAACACTATGAAATAAGACATATGGAATCATGTAGTAACCAAAAAAGTGTTAAACAAATCAAAATATATGTTATATTTGACATTCTTCAAAGTAGTCACCCTTTGCCTTGATGACAGCTTTGCACACTCTTGGCATTCTCTCAAACAGCTGCATGAGGTAGTCACCTGGAATGCATTTCAATTAACAGGTGTGCCTTGTTAAAAGTTAATTTGTGGAATTTCTTTCCTTCTTAATGCGTATGACAGTTTGAGCCAATCAGTTGTGTTGTGACAAGGTAAGGGTGGTATATTATGGCAAGAACAGCTCAAATAAGCAAAGAGAAATGACAGTCCATAATTACTTTAAGACATGAACATTTGAAGAACTTTTAAAGTTTCTTCAAGTGCAGTTGCAAAAACCATCAAGCTCTATGATGAAACGGGCACTCATGAGGTGACAGGAAAGGAAGACCCAGAGTTACCTCTGCTGCAGAGGATAAGTTCATTAGAGTTACCAGACTATATTTGCAGCCCAAATAAATGCTTCACAGAGTTCAAGTAACAGACACATTTCAACATCAACTGTTCAGAGGAGACTGCGTGAATCAGGCCTTCGTGGTTGAATTGCTGCAAAGAAACCACTACTAAAGGACACCAATAAGAAGAAGAGACTTGCTTGGGTCAAGAAACACGAGCTATGGACATTAGACCGGTGGAAATCTGTCCTTTGGTCTGATGAGTCCAAATTTGCAATTTTTGGTTGCAACCGCCATGTCTTTGTGAGACGAAGAGTGGGTGAACGGATGATCTCCACATGTGTGGTTCCCAACATGAAGCATGGAGGAGGAGATGTGATGGTGATGAGCTTCAACTTTCTTAACATTTCCACCCGAAATCCCCCTAAACCTCATTAAAACTCAGACCCTGGCTACGGCCCTGGAAGGGGGGACACAGGCAAGAATGACCATTAGAGGCCTTCCTTAGGGTGCGATGTCCACATAGGAAACATGATGGACAAACAGCAATCAGCACTGATGATGACCAACCAAGAGAAAGATGCTGTTAAACAGGAATAGGAAGTTAATAAAATCGTCAACTTCTATAAACCAGTCATCCCCAATCGTAAATCAATGACATGAAACAATGTAAAGACTCAGAAACTAGGTGGAGGTGACTGGCTTCCTCCTCTTGCCCTCAGAGATCCAGATGACCACAGCATTCCCAAAAAACCCCAGAAGGAAAATTATGACTTCAATTGCAAACTGAGGAAAACTTTCTGAGGAAAACTCTAAAAAGAGTGAATACTCACAAAGCGTCTTGGTGTCTTCTCTGACATTTTCAACCTGTCCCTGTAAAAACGGCGGGCATACTGCATGCAAAGTCAAAACACAAAATCCCTTGCAGTGTCATATCCACCTCTTCAGTAGTCTGTTTGCTGTGGCTTTACAACAGTTGACTGATGAAGTATTTAGGAAATCAACATAATTTTTTACTGAAAACGTTTCCCATCTTCTTCCACTGATCCAATCAAAAGGTATGAATTTCATTAAATAAAAACGTTTATACTAAACTACTTTAACTGACATTGGTTTTTGGTTAGAAGTTGTGTGTTTGACAAGTGCACGTGCACGTGCACATTTTTTTATTTTTTATTTAACCTTTATTTAACTAGGCAAGTCAGTTAAGAACAAATTCTTATTTACAATGACGGCCTACCCCGGCCAAACCTGGACGACACTGGGCCTCCTAATCATGGCCGGATGTGATACAGCATGTATACGAACCAGGGACTGTAGTGACGCCTCTTGCACTGAGTTGCAGTGCCTTAGACTGTACACATGGTGTCTGTGGACAAGACGTACAGGACATGTACTGTACATGCAGGGATGTGTATTTTCATGTGTTCCATGTACACTCCTTAGCCTTGCTATCCCAGCACGATGAACTTTTCTGTGTTCTGGGAAACGATTATGAGGGTCACTTTCCAGTCATTCCAACTGTGGAACTGATTGAAAGCAGGTCCGGGCTCCAATACCACTGAGACCTGCTGGAGCTGCAGTGAAAATCAGAGCGAGGCAATGCCTGAAAATCACTAACAGAAAAACAGCATGAGCAAGTGTTTTTCATCAATGTTTATCCAAGCTGGGACATAAACACATCAAAACAAACTTATCCTTTTCAGGAGAGGATGCATAAGCTAAATATTGTGCAAATGTACCATTGGAGGAAGAATTGCATGTTTACGTGTCTTTGTGTTTGTTTTGGAAAATAATCCTCCATTCACATATGAAACACAAAACAGAGTTGAGTCCTCAAATGACTGGTGAGTGAGTTGAGCCATCTTATGGGAAGTTACCCACACCACACTACTAACACATTTCCAATAACAGGAAAGACCCATGTAAACTTCTGCCTCTAAGGTCAAACGTCATGGTTTCTCCCAAGCGATGCACAAAAACAAGTGTGTGGGGGGGCAGACAATTCTGAGCCATCCAGGAAGTCTCTCGCTGCTCTGGATGACCAATTGCTTTTGCTCTCTGAGGAAAACTCTAAAAACTCTAAAAAGAGAGAATACTCACAAATCTTCAACCTGTCCCTGTCCCAGTCCCTTGCTGTAGTCCCCACCTACTTTAAAGAGACAGATCACCATCATCCCAGTGCCTAAGAAAACATGGTGACATGCCCAAATAACTATCATCCGTCGCACTCACCCCAGGCATCATGAAGTGTTTCGAGAGGTTGGTAATGGCCCACATCAAGGCCAGCATGCCATTCACATTGGACCCACTCCAATTTGCCTAATTCTCCAACAGATCCATGGAAGATGCCATTTCCATCGATATTCACGAGGCCGTAACACATCTGGACAAGAGGAACACCTGTGTGAGAATGCTGTTCATTGGCTACAATTCAGAATTCAATAATATTGTTCCCTCCAAGCTCAATACCAATCTCAGACCCTGGGTCTGGACACCACCCTCTGCAACTGGATCCTGGACTTCCTGATGGTCAGACCACGGCTCTAAGGATGGCCAACAACACCTCCTCCACACTGACTCTTAACACAGGGGCCCACTGTACTCCCTGTTCACCCACGACAGTGTCGCTTTGCACGA
Organism: Salvelinus namaycush; assembly: GCF_016432855.1. Lineage (NCBI taxonomy): Eukaryota > Metazoa > Chordata > Actinopteri > Salmoniformes > Salmonidae > Salvelinus > Salvelinus namaycush. The sequence goes on from NC_052315.1 coordinate 12,642,991, forward strand.
CACCAACTCCATCATCAAGTTTTCTGACGACCCCGCGATGTCACGCCCTGATCTGTTTCCCCTGCCTTTGTGATTGTCTCCACCCACCTTCAGGTGTCACCTGTTTTCCCCATTAGTCCCTGGGTACTTATTCCTGTGTTCCCTGTTTGTCTGTTGCCAGTTTGTCTTGTCTTGTCTTGTCAAGTCAACCAGCGTGTTTTTCCATGCTCCTGCTTTTTCCTTATCTCTGTTTTGCTAGTCCTCCCGGTTTTGACCCTTGCCTGCCTTGACTCTGAACCTGCCTGCCTGACCATACTGCCTGCCCTGACCTCAAGCCTGCCTGCCACTCTGTACCTCCTGGACTCTGACCTAGTTTATTATATTTTGCCTGTCCACAACCATTCTCTTGCCTGCCCCTTGGATCATAATAAATATCAGAGACTCGAACCATCTGCCTCCCGTGTCTGCATCCTGTGCCCTTATACGAGGTTGTAGGCCTGATAACCAACAATGATGAGTCATCCTATAGGGAGAAGGTAAGTGAGCTGGCATTGTGGTGTCAAGACAACAACCTCTTCCTCAACGTCAGCAAAACAAAGGAGTTGGATGTTAACTTCAGGAAGCAGAGGAGGGAACATGCCCTGATCCACATCAACGGGACTGCAGTAGACAGAGTCAGCAGTTTTAAGTTCCTCTGCGTCCACATCACTGAGGACTTGTCATGGACCAACAACACCACCACTCTTGTCAAGAGGGCGCAACAGCATCTCTACTTCCTAAAGCGGCTGAAGAATGTCGGCATGCCACCACGGGTCCTCTCCAAATACTACCGCTGCACCGCTGAGAGCGTTCTGACTGGTTGGACCGGGCTTCTACCCATCCAGGACAGTGCCTGAGGAAGGCCCGCATCATCATGAAGGATCCCACACACCCCAGCCACAAGATGTTCACTCCCTTACTGTCGGGCAGACATTATTGGAGCATGAGGTTTGACACCAACAGTTTCTACAGTTTCTATCTACAAGCTGACTGCTTAACACTTCAACTGGACTCTCATTATGATTGCTAAATACTGCACAATTTAAACATTGCCTCCCAATCCCCAAAACACGTGTACATATTGGAATATAAATTATGCCTTCCTGTATTATACTTATGCTAAAATGTTTATTCTATTCTACTGAGCCATTTACTTTGTTCCTATTCTTATTTTTTATTATGTCTTATTGTTGTTGCATTGTCGAGAAGAAACCTGCAAGTAAGCATTTCGATGGACGTTGTATACCATGTGTATCCCATAGATACAACTAATGAACCTTGAAAGTAGAATTTGCATGCCTGTACCCATCCCTGTGGTAAGAAAGCCAAAAGCACAAACAGAGAAGGAGAGAGAGAAGGAAGTGGAAGCATGTGGGTTTGTGTGCATCATGGTTGTTGAGAGAAGGGGAGGGTGGTGGTGTTGGTGGTGGCAGTGGAGTGGGCGGTGTTACACAGCACTGGCTCACTCCGGTTTGAGCTGCTTTCAGCTGGCCCTGTGCCACGGCAAGGTTGCGAGGTTAGCGCAAGGGTGGCGGCGGGGTTACTTAGCGCCTTGTCTGCGATTTGCGTGTCAGACAAGATGCAGGGACTCGGCTCTAGCATTGACAGCTGCACCAGGTGTGTGTGTGCCGGTATGTGTGCCTGTGTGTGTGTGTCTGTGTGTGTGTGTGTGTGTGTCAGAGTACTCTGTGTCCGTACTGTAGGGAACTCTTCTGTGTCACGGCATGGAGGAACCCACTGTCCCACAGGCAGGCAGGCAGGCAGGCAGGCAGGCAGGCAGGCAGGCAGGCAGGCAGGCAGGCAGGCAGGCAGGCAGGCAGGCAGGCAGGCAGGCAGACAGACAGACAGACAGACAGACAGACAGACAGACAGACAGACAGACAGACAGACAGACAGACAGACAGACAGACAGACAGACAGACAGACAGACAGACAGACAGACAGACACAAGCTGTCCTATATAAATACACCAAGTGTACAAAATATTAAGAACACTCACCCTTTTGCGCTTCAGAACAGCCTTATTTTTTGGGGCATGGACTCTACAAGGTGTCAAATGCGTTCCACAGGGATGCTGGTCCATGTTGACTCCAATGCTTCACAAAGTTGTGCTTCACAAAGTTGTGTTGGCTGGATGTCCTTTGGGTGGTGGACCATTGTTGATACACACTGTTGAGTGTGAAAAACCCAGCAGCGTTGCAGTTCTGAGCCTGGCACCTACTGCCATACCCTGTTCAAAGACACTTAAATAGTTTGCCTTGCCCATTCACCCTCTGAATGGCACACATACACAATCCATGTCTCAATTGTCTAAAGGCTTTAAAATCCTTCTTTAACTTGTCTCCTCCCCTTCATCTACACCGATTGAAGTGGATTTAACGAGTGACATCAATAAGGGATCATAGCTTTCAACTGGATTCACCTGGTCAGTCTATGTCATGGAAAGAGCAGGTGTTCATATTGTTTTATACACTCAGTGTAGTTTCTCACATATTGGAGTTCCCTCAAATTAATTAGTTTGTCTGGTTTTGCAGAACAACAGTAAATTCTAGGAATTGGACAACCAGAGTGTTACTCAATACACCATAATTAAATGTTGTACACAAACCAATTTTTGTATGACTTTTGACATATTCCTGTATTTGTTTTGAGCCCCTTCCAATGTACAACAATGAGATGGTTGAGTGAACAAGAGGCTTTTTATATCAGATCCTTTGTCCAAATCAATGAAGATATATCCCATAAAGAAGATCCAGTCTGTGCTGTGTCAAATCACAGAATATGTGCCACCTCTCTATACAAATAGTCTTCGGCAAACACATCTCTACACAGTGCCTCACAGAGGCAGCATATACAACAGACCCAGTCATTTGTGTACTTTGAAGACACACCAGTCAGACATCAGAAAACAGTCAGACGCATGCCACTGAACAGGAGCCAGTTCTACCGCTGTGACTGGGTTAAACAGTGTGGAGGACCTTTGGATGGTTTGGTCTGCCAGGGCAGTCACTCCCCTCTCTGTGTTTGCACGTGGGATTGTCTTGAGGTCTGTGAATGGGGAGCTTGTGAGAGAAGGGTCCCCACCGAGGAGGGGGGTGGGGATGGTCACTAACACAGCTGTTCAGCTCAAATAGTGCCTGCTGTCGTTTGGGGACTCCTGTTGGAAGTTAGTGTGTTTTGCTGGGAGAGAGCATTGTAAGGAGCAGCAAGGAGGGATACTCTATTGTTTTTCTGTGTTTTTGCTTTGCTGGGAAAGACTTTAGAGATAAAGGAAGAGTCCATGCTGTTTTGCTTGAATTTCATTTTATCCACTTCAAACTGGTCGAAATGGATGTTCTTGGTAAATGCTATTCTACTGTATGTATGATAAGTGAAGCTTACGTGATCATGAGAGTTTGTTTTGGGAATCTATGCTACATTTTGAACATCCTCAGTTACAGTGTGTCCCCTATGTCTTCTGTCTCAAACCAAAAAGGGAACACAGTTATAGTGGCCGAAAGTGAAACCTGTAGCCGTCCTTCACTGTCCGAACACCAAATCACAACACACCAAATCAGATTTTCGTGTGTTGTGTTCCCTTAAAGGCAGTCCCTGGTGCAACGAGGAACATGCTCTGCAGGGGAATTCGTGACACTGGCAGTTTACGGCTCTTTGGTCACGGGTTATAAAAACTCTGAATCAGCATGGAGTGGAGGCTCCGGACTGGGGTCTATCCCACAGTGCAGTGGGGTAATGAATGCCCCTCACCACGGTGAAGCTTTCGCCTGAGTTATGAGGTGAGAGCAAAGGTCGTAACCTCTCCCCTAACACAGCCTCCTCCAGTGGCCTAATTCTAAATCCAATTACAACGTTTAACCTGGATCCTTCAGCCATATAAACCAGAAACAGAAGTAGCATACAACGTGTTCTACCCCCCTCCACCACTGTGCTATCATTACCTTGTAAGACAGCTTTGCCTTCTCTATCAAGACTATGTGGGTGTGGGTATTCATGCATGTGGGTATTCTATTCCATAGAATACCCACATGCAGATGTACATAAATCTACATGCATGTGTTGACACAAGCGGGTGTATAGCTATTTACAGACTGGTAATTTATTGTTTAAATGACCTGATGAAGGTCCTAGTGCAGGGGTTGTCAACCTTTTCTTGCACAGGGACCCCCTCTCAGGCAAACCGGCGACCCAGGGAACCCATCATACGTTAGCAAAAAATGTGCTGTCTTGTCTTATCGTATGATGGTGAACGATAATGGCGGAACAGTAGTCAACATTTTAAAATCAATTGATTTGGTAGATAGTTTTTCATTATTTTGATCTCCCCACATTATAATTGGAAGAGGAAGTGTAAACGCTAACATAACCTATTAGCTAGGTAACTCTAAACACATCTACGCTAAGAACAGCTGTTTAGCTGGTTAAACAAAGGTTAGCCAAGTGTAGGCAAAAATGAATATCCAAGTCAAGAAAGCTTACCAGCAGTCAGCGGCACTTGCCACACTGGTAGCCTATTCACATGTGCTTTTTCAAAGCCTATGTCACATACTTCAGGTGGGGGTCTGTAGCGTAACTGTCTGTAGTGGGTGTCTGTAGCTTGACTGTCTGTAGTGGTTGTATGTAGCGTGACTGTCTGTAGTGGGTGTATGTAACGTGACTGTCTGTAGTGGGTGTCTGTAGCGTGACTGTCTGTAGTGGGTGTCTGTAGCGTGACTGTCTGTAGTGTGTGTCTGTAGCGTGACTGTCTGTAGTGGGTGTATGTAACGTGACTGTCTGTAGTGGGTGTCTGTAGCGTGACTGTCTGTAGTGGGTGTCTGTCTGTAGTGGGTGTCTGTAGTCTGACTGTCTGTGGTGGGTGTCTGTAGCGTGACTCTCTGTAGTGGGTGTCTGTAGCTTGACTGTCTGTAGTGGTTGTCTGTAGCATGCCTGTCTGTAGTGGTTGTCTGTAGCATGACTGTCTGTAGTGGGTGTCTGTAGCTTGACTGTCTGTAGTGGTTGCCTGTAGCATGACTGTCTGTAGTGGTTGTCTGTAGCATGACTGTCTGTAGTGGGTGTCTGTAGCGTGACTGTCTGTAGTTGGTGTCTGTGCATGCCTGTCTGTAGTGGATGTTTGTAGCATGACTGTCTGAGATGGGTGTCTGTAGAGGGTGTCTGTAGCCTGACTGTCTGTAGTGTGAAGCAGCTTGCACCAGCCTGACCCTGTCCCCTGACTTGCAGATAGATACTTCATCTGATTCTATTCAGTCTGACTATGGGTTTCATAACGTCAACCTTGCTGTCATTGCGTGTTAGGCAGTAATGGGCTGTAAACTTTTGATTTGAGTGTAATTTATTCTGATGCTATGTCAAATAATTTCTCTATTGATGTTCTAACTCTTATTCATTTTTTCCTTTCCTCCTATTTCCTTCAAAATACAGTATGACAGAAATAAATAATTTAGTGTCATATCCTAGCTGGCCAAAGGAGAAGTCCCTCCACACATGCATAGATGGTCAGGATGAGAAATCAATTTGCCGGACTGGACAAGTGTGATATCTGTGCTGATGATCATGATGTCCTGATATAGATCTTAAGCGTAAATGGGCCCTAAATAGCCGGCAGATGACTCCCAAACCAAATGAAGCCACATCATGAGCAGTCATGGGCGGATGTTTAAACCCCCTCACCCCAGTCGTGTACCGCAGTTTGCTGGCCCCCCCCCCCCCGCAAGGTCTGAGCAAGCCCCCCCTCCAATTTGTATATATATATATATATACTGTATATATATATATACACACTGAACACGTAAAGTGCTGAGGAGTATTTCTGTCTGTAATAAAGCCCTTTTATGGTGAAAAACTAATTCCAATTGGCTGGGCCTGGCTCCCCAGTGGGTAATAAAAAAGGCAGACATACATACACACACACGACACCTTTCCCTCAGCCATCACATGCGGAAACGGTCAGATCCCAGTGGATGGCTGTGTCCCTTCCCATTCATGTGAAATCCATAGATTAGGGCCTAATGAATTTAATTCTATTGACTGATTTCCTTCTATGAACTGTAACAGTAAAATCTTTGAAATTGCTGCATGTTGCATTTATATTTTTGTTCAGAACATAAACTCAGCAAAAAAAGAAACGTCCCTTTTTCAGGACCCTGTCTTTCAAAGATAATTCATAAAAATCCAAATAACTTTACAGATCTTCATTGTAAAGGGTTTAAACACTGTTTCCCATGCTTGTTCAATGAACCATAAACAATTAATGTACATGCACCTGTGGAACGGTCGTTAAGACACTAACAGCTTACAGACGGTAGGCAATTAAGGTCACAGTTATGAAAACTTAGGACACTAAAGAGGCCTTTCTACTGACTCTGGAAAACACCAAAAGAAAGATGCCCAGGGTCCCTGCTCATCTGCGTGATCAAGCCTTAGGCATGCTGCAGAGAGGCATGAGGACTACAGATGTGGCCAGGGCAATAAATTGCAATGTCCGTACTGTGAGACGCCTAAGACAGTGCTACAGGGAGACAAGACGGACCGCTGATCGTCCTCGCATTGGCAGACCCGTGTAACAACACCTGCACAGGATCGGTACATCCGAACATCACCCCTGCGGGACAGGTACAGGATGACAACAACAGCTGTACGAGTTACACCAGGAACGCACAATCCCTCCATCAGTGCTCAGACTGTCCGCAATAGGCTGAGAGAGGCTGGACTGAGGGCTTGTAGGCCTGTTGTAAGGCAGGTCCTCACCAGACATCACTGGCAACAAAGTCGCCTATGGGTACAAACCCACCGTCGCTGGACCAGACAGAACTGGCAAAAAGTGCTCTTCACTGACGAGTTACGGTTTTGTCTCACCAGGGGTGATGGTCCGATTCGCGTTTATCGTCGAAGGAATGAGCGTTACACCGAGGCCTGTACTCTGGAGTGGGATCGATTTGGAAGTGGAGGGTCCGTCATGGTCTGGGGCGGTATGTCACAGCATCATCGGACTGAGCTTGTTCTCATTGCAGGCAATCTCAACGCTGTGCGTTACAGGGAAGACATCCTCCTCCCTCATGTGGTACCCTTCCTGCAGGCTCATCCTGACATGACCCTCCAGCATGACAATGGCACCAGCCATACTGCTCATTCTGTGCGTGATTTCCTGCAAGATAGGAATGTCAGTGTTCTGTCATAGCCAGCGAAGAGCCCGGATCTCAATCCCATTGAGCATGTCTGGGACCTGTTGGATCGGAGGGTGAGGGCTAGAGCCATTCCCCCCAGAAATGTCCGGGAACTTGCAGGTGCCTTGGTGGAAGAGTGGGGTAACATCTCACTGCAAGAACTGGCAAATCTGGTGCAGTCCATGAGGAGGAGATGCACTGCTGTATGTAATGCAGCTGGTGGCCACACCAGATACTGATTGTTACTTTTGATTTTGATCCCCCCTTTTTTCAGGGACACATTAATCAGTTTATTTTAGTCACATGTCTGTGGAACCTGTTCAGTTCATGTCTCACTTGTTGAATCTTGTTATGTTCATACAAATATTTACACATGTTAAGTTTGCTGAAAATAAACACAGTTGACAGTGAGAGGACATTTCTTTGTTTGCTGAGTTTATATATATATATATTTTTTTCTATAGGGAAACAGCTAACTGTTCTACACATTTTGCCATGGACAAAGAGAAAAATGTGCAGTTTTATAGCTAATATCCTGCAATTCTACACATATTGCCATTGGGCAGAGAAAAATGTGCAATTGTATAGCTAATCTCATGCTATTCTACACATTTTCCAATGAGGCTAAGAGAATTTAGCATGTTAAAGCTAATTTCCTGCTATTCTACACATTCCCCCCCAGAGACTGTGGGCCCCACCTTGCGGCTGCATGGAGGGGGAGGGCGGGTACGCCAGTGCCCTGACCCATATGGGGTGTATCCACTACCCAGTACATATGGTTCTTCTCAGCGTAGATATGTGTAGATATGTACTCATGTCATGTACTCAAAAAAGCCAGCCACGCTCAAGGTCCTAACCGACATCATAACCGCCATCGATAAGAGACATTACTGCGGAGCCGTATTCATCGACCTGGCCAAGGCTTTCGACTCAATCACCACATTCTTATTGGCAGACTCGACAGCCTTGGTTTCTCAAATGATTGCCTCGCCTGGTTTACTAACTACTTCTCTGATAGAGTTCAGTGTGTCAAATCGGAGGACCTGTTGTCCGGACCTCTGGCAGTCTCTATGGGGGTGCCACAGGGTTCAATCCTCGGGCCGACTCTCTTTTCTGTATACATCAATGATGTTGCTCTTGCTGCTGGTGATTCTCTGATACACCTCTACGCAGACGACCATTCTGTATACTTCTGGCCCTTCTTTGGACACTGTGTTAACTAACCTCCAGATGAGCTTCAATGCCATACAACTCTCCTTCCATGGCCTCCAACTGCTCTTAAACGCAAGTAAAACTAAATGCATGCTATTCAACCGATCACTGCCCGCACCTGCTCGCCCGTCCAGCATCACTACTCTGGACCGCTCTGACTTAGAATACGTGGACAACTACAAATACCTAGGTGTCTGGTTAGACTGTAAACTCTCCTTCCAGACTCACATTAAGCATCTCCAATCCAAAATTAAATCTAGAATCGGCTTCCTATATCGCAACAAAGCATCCTTCACTCATGCTGCCAAACATACCCTCGTAAAACTGACCATCCTACCGATCCTCGACTTCGGTGATGTCATCTATAAAATAGCCTCCAACACTCTACTCAACAAACTGGATGCAGTCTATCACAGTGCCATCCGTTTTGTCACCAAAGCCCCATACACTACCCACCATTGCGACCTGTACGCTCTCGTTGGTTGGCCCTCGCTTCATACTCGTCGCCAAACCCACTGGCTACAGGTTATCTACAAGTCTCTGCTAGGTAAAGCCCCGCCTTCTCTCAGCTCACTGGTCACCATAGCAGCACACACTCGTAGCACGCGCTCCAGCAGGTATATCTCACTGGTCACCCCCAAAGCCAATTCCTCCTTTGGTCGTCTTTCCTTCCAGTTCTCTGCTGCCAATGACTGGAACGAACTGCAAAAATCTCTGAAGCTGGAAACACTTATCTCCCTCACTAGCTTTAAGCACCAGCTGTCAGAGCAGCTCACATAGTACTGCACCTGTACATAGCCTATCTATAATTTAGCCCAAACAACTACCTCAAATCAAATCAAATTTTATTTGTCACATACACATGGTTAGCAGATGTTAATGCAAGTGTAGCAAAATGCTTGTGCTTCTGTGCTACTCTATAGACCCAAACTGCTACAGACCTAAATCTGTCCTACCCTGTCTTTCTAAGGTCTTCGAAAGCCAAGTTAACAAACAGATTACCAACCATTTCGAATCCCACCGTACCTTCTCCGCTATGCAATCTGGTTTCAGAGCTGGTCATGGGTGCACCTCAACCTCAAGGTGCTACTATATTTATTTATTTCTTTTGCTCCTTTGCACCCCATTATTTATATTTCTACTTTCCACATTCTTCCACTGCAAATCTACCATTCCAGTGTTTTACTTGCTATATTGTATTTACCTCGCCACCATGGCCTTTTTTTTGCCTTTACCTCCCTTATCTCACCTCATTTGCTCACATTGTATATAGACTTATTTTTCTACTGTATTATTGACAGTATGTTTTGTTTATTCCATGTGTAACTGTGTTGTTGTATGTGTCGAATTGCTATGCTTTATCTTGGCCAGGTCGCAGTTGCAAATGAGAACTTGTTCTCAACTAGCCTACCTGGTTAAATAAAGGTGAAATAAATAAAATTAAAATAAAAGTATGCATGCCTTTTGACAATCAATACATATGACATGCCCATGACACCTCCTCACCGCCTTATGTAACTGTGGTGAAAACACCTGTCATGGACGCCCTGTGGTGCACCGATCCCCATGCACGCATTTTCATCATCATTGAACTGCCTTGGGAGAAGATGGAGGATGGGTCCTCTTCCACTTCTCAGGAATGTGTACCCGGGTCCTTTTACAGGAGACAGAATGTGACGGGGTGCTTGAGGAAAAGTTCAGCCAGTCCTCGTCTGAGTCAGAAAGAGAGACAGAGAGAGAGACAGAGAGAGAGAGAGAGAGAGAGAGAGAGAGAGAGAGAGAGAGAGAGAGAGAGAGAGAGAGAGAGAGAGAGAGAGAGAGAGAGAGAGAGAGTGAGAGAGAGAGAGAGAGACAGAGAGAGAGAGAGAGAGAGAGAGAGAGAGAGAGAGAGAGAGAGAGAGAGAGAGAGAGAGAGAGATGAGTGGGTTGGACTTCCCCTGAGAGTCGGCGCGCGCTGGTTCAGACCAGTTCCTGTTTTCCCCTTTCCCTTCACAGACATGCAAATAACGGCCTGCTTGCCGCCAGCATTAGTCACCATTCTGTCTTGTGAGAGAGGGATGAAGGGAGAGAGCGAAAGAGAGAGAGCGAGAGAGAGAGAGAGAGAGCAAGCCAACACCCACTCAGGCTCACAACTCTCTAGACTACTCTCTGTCGGTGGTTCGACACCGACAGCAGCGGTAAGGCTTCACACACACAGGGCTTCTGGGGTTGTTTGCAGAGAGGACAGGAGTTCTAGATGAAAACCCTGAAGCTGCACATCCTCCCTAGTCTGGGAGGGATTAAGGGCTTTTCAGACCGACGCCTCGGAAAAACTACTACTTTAGAGCAATTATAGCCAGTTTGACTAGCATCCCTTATTGTCCAAAACAAATAAATGACTTTGTACTGTTGTGAAATTAACGTGAGATGACCAATAAAAGGAATGTGCTCTCCTAGAGTAGAACTCTCCTAGAATGTAAATATTGATATTGCCCCCTCTTCATGTTTCATGCGTCATTTGGGGTCTTATAGATAGGGTCTCGTGGTGATTATACATGTCTTGAGCAACAACAACAACAACAAAAAATCCAAAGTAGCTCCGATGACCTGTGTGATGCACATATATATCACACTTGCCTTCCCAAGTAAGAATTGCAAACTATGCAAATGTCGACACTTCACATGTGGTTAGTGGCATATATGCCACTTTGGCTAATGTCAGGCCTAAACTGAAAGCATCAATCTTCCGCTCAGACTATATTCAATGTTTATAGTGTTTTAGGATACTTATTATAATTATACTTATTATAACACATAATAAGACTTAATGAACACGTCATAAACACGTTCACACCCCTATAATGGCTTAGAATCATCTCATAATGATCCTGTTTAAATTAAACTTATTTTCTGTATTTTTTTACTTTTGGGGTTAGTAGCCCTCTCCTGCAGTCACATGACCAAAGCACCCTCTAGTGGTCTCATGGGTGGAATGTTATTAATATTTTTCAAAATTTCATAATTAATAACTTTCTTTTATTTTTACCAATGAAAATCTGGTGTTTATGTGAAACGGTTTTGTTATAGTTCAGTCTTCTGTGTAGTTCAGTCTTCTGTGATGAGCAAATGTTAGGTCTTGTGAGCGGAAACTTGAGCATTGTGAGAATTTTGTGCAACTTCAGGCGCTCGTATACAGTGAACACTGAGGCTGTACCCTTACAGTTTTAGACAGTAGCCAATAGGCTATTGTGGCTATTTGAAAATAATGTAGGCCTACCAACGAAATTAATGGACCAAATCCCATAACATTTTCACATAGAAATAGCTTTTGATTTCTATGATATAGCCTACAGTAGCCTATTTGTGGTGTTCAATGTAGGCCTACATTGCATTAAACTTTTAAAACGTTATTAAATTATGAAGGGCTTGACATAAATTTATTATTTTTTACTTGGTCTGTAACACCATTGGCCAAATAGGCGACTGTAAATTGCATTGTATTGTGGTGTATGATGCAAGAAACCACTTTACAAAATAAAATGTACTATTATTACCTTAAAGATAATTAGACAATGTAGGCTCTGCCTATTTGCTTATTTGCATATTCAAGCCTGTCTCAAAATACAACACTACCCATTTAGTTTGCCAATGACACAATACGACTGTGTGGCCAAACACGACTCCAACACCATCATTATGGTGAGAGTTTCAAGTTCCTTGGTGTCCACATCACCAACAAACAAACATGGTCCAAGCACACCAAGACAGTCGTGAAGAGGGTACGACAAAACCTATTCCCCTCAGGAGACTGAAAATATTTGGCATGGGTCCTCAAATCCTCAAAATATTCTACAGCTGCACCATCGAGAGCATCCTGACTGGTTGCATCACTGCCTGGTATGGCAACTGCTCGGCCTCGGACCGCAAGGCACTACAAAGTGTAATGCGTACGGCCCAGTACATCACTGGGGCCAAGCTTCCTGCCATCCATGACCTCTATACCAGGCGGTGTCAGAGGAATGCCCTAAAAATTGTCAAAGACTCCAGCCACCCTAGTCATAGACTGTTCTCTTTGTTACTGCTTGGCAAGCGGTACCGGAGCGCCAAGTCTAGGTCCTAAACTTCTTTTCAAGTCTTGGTCCTAGGCTTCTAAACAGCTTCTACCCCCAAGCCATAAGACTCCTGAACATCTAATCAAATGGCTACCCAAACTCTTTTGCGCTGCTGCTACTCTCTGTTTATTATCTATGCATAGTCACTATAATAACTCTACCTACATGTACATATTACCTCAACTACCTTGACTAACTGGTGCTGCACATTGACTCCATACCAATACCCCCTGCTCTTTAATTATTTGTTACTAATATTTCTTATTTTTTTAGGTATTTTTCTTAAAACTGCATTGTTGGTTAAGGGCTTGTAAGTAAGCATTTCACTGTATGATTGTATTCGGCACATGTGGCAAATAACATTTGATTTTAATTAAGACATAAGCTTTTTACCTGAATACATGTTTTGTGTTGTTGTATGAATCAGAAACTCCCCATTGCTGACCTATATTTAGCTATAACTGGGCTAATAACTCGCGAACTAGCAAAGAATATCAACAAATGTGCATACACGCGGTTCTGCACTCTGATATGAACTGATCTGAAAAGCGCATTCGCTCGTGGGTGATTGAAAGACCGCTCATGGGCTACCCCCGCCAATATAATTATACTCTGCTGCGCTCTGGCTCATCATAGACTAAATCTTGCAAAGATAGATTTGTTTTGGTTTGTTGCATTGAAAAGGGGCTGATATAATGTTGATTCGATCACAGAAAAAACATTGATCTATATAGTGCAAATTAAATGGGGTGAACTCAGTGAAGTTCAATCACGCGTCTCTGCGTGGCGTGGTATTTCTTCTGGGCGGCAGTTTAGACTAGAGGGAACATTGTCAGTGAAGTGGCCTCAGCTCAGTTACACAATGTTACACAATTCAGCCAAGTTCCTCCGTTTTGCATGGAAAATGTATTTATTTCATGTTTTTGTACAAAGAATACCTTTCCTGCTTGTCTGCTGTTGAAATACTTGGGGTTGGGTGGTGGAGGTGGGGAGTGGGGAGTTGGGGGAGATTGGACAGACTGAACAATTGTCAGCTTCTAACCTCCTAAAGGGTAAAAAGAAAAATATAAATTGGTCCCAAAAAACAAAAGGGTGATTCACTGAATTGAGGCCAAGACGTTATAGAGCATAAACTAGCTCCAAAACTGGGTTTATATAGTCCTAACTAACATCTCCCCTCTCTCCTTTGCTGACAGACTTTGTAGTGCAAACTCATTCCAATTATACAGACTTTAAGGATTAAAACATGACTTGTATCTGTTTACTACATTCCTCTTCTCTGGCAGGACTATTTCTGCAGCTGAACAACATGTCTGCAGCTTCAGACAGACAGGGTTCAGCTGTCGAACACTCAGGGCCCAACCGGTAGAGCAGACCTGCAGGCAGCCAGGCCAGTTGCGTCAGACAACTGTTGTTATTGAGGGGTACTGATAATAACCAGTGTCAGCAGTCAAATATTGACATGTTTAGTTGCAGCAAATCAAATCAAATGTATTTGTCACATATGCCAAATACAACAGGTGTAGACTTTACCGTAAAATGCTTTCTTGTGAGCCCTTTCCTAACATTGCAGAGTTAAAAAGTATGAAAAATTTGCACAAAAAAGGAAATAGTAACACAATAAAATAACAACAACGAGGCTATATACAATAAGTACCGGTACCGAGTCAATGTGTAGGGGTACGAGGTAATTGAGGTAATATGTACATGTAGGAAGGGGTAAAAGTGACTAGGCAAATCAGGATAGACAATAAACAGAGTAGCATCGGTGTATGTGAAGAGTGTGAAATAGTGTGAAAGTGTGTCTGTGTGAGTGTGTGGCGTCAATATGCATGTATGTGTGGGTTTTATGTGTGTGAGCATATGGAGCGTGTGTGTGTGTGTGTGTTGGAGTGTCAGTGTCGTATGTTGGAGTAGTGTCCGGTGAGTGTACATAAAGCCAATGCAAGAGAATCAGTACAAAAGAACGGGGTCAATGTAAATAGTCCAGGTAACCATTTGATTAACTGTTCAGAAGTCTAATGGCTTAGAAGCTGTTCAGGAGCCTTTTGGTCCCAGACTTCACCCTCCGGGGGGGATGGTATTGGAGTCGTGCGTGGCCATCCAGTCGTGGGTGAACAGGGAGTACAGGAGGGGACTAAGAACCCACCCCTAAGCATGTCTCACTACTCATTCATTCTACTCATTATTCATGTACACACGCCTGAGTTTGTACCGTATAATCTAAAGCTATGAAAGGGAATATGTCCCTATCTTCAGTGGGGGTTATAAGGTTGCTAGGGGTTTAGGGGCTATTTAACAAACTACTGTACTTTGTCTGGAACTTTCATCAGAAAAAGCGTATTCATCCTCTCAAAGTTTTGCTTGAAATTTCAGAACATTAATGTCACAGCTGCCGACAAACATCTAGTCAAACCACCACCCAACTAATTCTTCAACATTTGAAATCCTTTAATGAGGCCTTTGTTTCTATTTTCTCCCCAAGCAACCGCTTCATCCAGATCATCTCCTGGTTTTCATCCTCTCAGCACTTCAGGTTAACAAGGCCACTGGCCAACCCACTCCATCCATAGTGAAAATGCCATTGCCTCCAATAGGGCTGGCAAGTCTTGGGATAGGGAGAGAGCCTGTGTGTGTGTTTGTGTGTGTGACTGCTGAGCATGTGTGTGTGTGTGAGTACGGTGAGGAGGCAATGGTAAAAGACTGCAATGTCACATGGCTAAATAGTCGGCATAGCTCCCTGTTCCCTCCCTCCATCCCTCCCCCTATCCCCCCTCCCCCTCTCTATCTACAACTCCAATAGCCATGCAGTACATGTCTCTCATCACCACAGCCAATCAGTGAGGGCTGAGCACAAAGGTACTTCTTGCTTAGTCAGAGAAACCAAAATGAATGGCTATGCTTCCTGACCTCTTCCCTAGAACAGCCCAAATGCAGTGACGCACACTGTTTATTCGCTGGTGTCCTTATAGAGATGCAGGTTGGTCCCATGTGCAGATCTAGGATCAGATTACCCCTGTATCCTTACCGAGACCATTAGGAGGTAAAATACAAATCTGAGATCAATCCATGGGGGCAACAACATGTTTCACAAGTACAGTACCAGTCAAAAGTTTGGACACACCGACTCATTCTAGGATTTTTCTTTATTTTTACTATTACTGTTAAACAAATCAAAATATATGTTATATTTCAGATTCTTCAAAGTAGCCACCCTTTGCCTTGACGGCAGCTTTGCATACTCTTGGCATTCTCTCAACCAGCTTCATGAGTTAGTGACCTGGAATGCATTTCAATTAACAAGTGTGCCTTGTTAAAAGTTAAATAGTGGAATTTCTTTCCTTTGTTACATCTACTCCTGCCACGCCCTCTACTGCTCATCCTGTGTCTCCTTGACCTGCCGCCCCTCCCCCAGTACTCTCTCTCTCTCTCTCTCTCCCTCTCCCTCTCTCTCTCTCTCTGTGTGTGATTGTGTGGGCGGATGCCTGACGCTGTTTTCCTCTCCGCTACAGTTCCGTTTGCTCTGAATCTGGTCCCTGTCTCCAGTTCCACATCTCGTCATCCTGCTACTCTGTCCTGGATTCCCCACTCTACTACTCCCTTGGATTCCCCTCCGGACCTGCTTTCCCTGTCCCAATCCCTCTCGCTCCAGCCTCAGCCTCCGCACCTGGTTTCCAGCAGTCCACCCAAGCTTCCCCTGGCCTGCACTCCATCTTCCCCCTGTGTTTCAATTAATACCTTGGTTACTTCATCCCAGTTTCCTCGTCTGCTCTTGGGTTCCCCTGTTCCATAACATCCTCCTTAATGCGTTTGAGCCAATCAGTAGTGTTGTGAGAAGGTAGGGGTTTTATACAGAAGAAAGCACTATTTGGTAAAATACCAAGTCCATATTATGGCCAGAACAGCTCAAATACACAAAGAGAAACGACAGTCCATCATTACTTTAAGACACAAAGGACAGTCAATCTGGAAAATGTCAAGAACTTTGAAAGTTTCTTCAAGTGCAGTCACAAAAACCATCAAGCGCTATGATGAAACTGTCTCTCATGAGGACCGCCACAGGAAAGGAAGACCCAGAGTTAGCTCTACTGCAGAAGACAAGTTAATTAGAGTTACAAGCCTCGGAAATTGCAGCCCAAATAAATGCTTCACATAGTTCAAGTAACAGACACATCTCAACATCAAATGTGCAGAGGAGACTGAGTGAATCAGGCCTTCATGGTCGAATTGCTGCTAAGAAACCACTACTAAAGGACACCAATAGGAAGAAGAGACTTGCTTGGGTCAAGAAACACGAGCAATAGACATTAGACCGGTGGAAATCTCTTTTGGTCTGATGAGTCCAAATTTGAGATTTTTGTTTCCAAGCGCCGTGTTTATGTGAGATGCAGAGTAGAAGAACGGATGATCTCCGCATGTGTGGTTCCCACCGTGAAGCATGGAGGAGGAAGTGTGATTGTGTGGGGGTGCTTTGCTGGTGACACTGTCTGTGATTTATTTAAAATTCAAGGCACACTTAACCGGCATGGCTACCACAGCATTCTGCAAAGATACGCCATCCCATCTTGCACTTAGTGGGACTATGATTTGTTTTTCAACAGGACAATGACCCAACACACCTCCAGGCTGTGTAAGGGCTATTTGACCAAAAAGGAGAGTGATGGAGTGCTGCATCAGATGACCTGGCCTCAACCCAATTGAGATGGTTAGGGATGAGTTGGACCGCAGAGTGAAAGAAAAGCAGCCAACAAGTGCTCAGCATATGTGGGAACTCCTTCAAGACTGTTGGAAAAGCAGTCAAGGTGTAGCTGGTTGAGAGAATGCCAATAGTGTGCAAAGCTGTCATCAAGGCAAAGGGTGGCTACTTTGAAGAATCTCAAATATATTTTGATTTCTGGAACAGTTTTTTGGTTACTACATGATTCCATATGTGTTATTTCATAGTTTTGATATCTTTACTATTATTCCACAAGGTAAAAAATTAAGAAAAACCCTTGAATGAGTAGGTGTGTCCAAACTTTTGACTGGTACTGTCGATCACTCAATGACTTGTCTCTCCATGCTCGTCATGCTATATCTTGAAAATGCGTGCCATAGATTTGCAATTAGAATTTACTAACTTGGAGTCAGATACCCACTTGGCACACACTGGTTGCATCAATGTTGTCACCACGTCATTTCAATGAAATAAGGTTGAACCAACATGGAATAGACATTGAGTTGACGTCTGTGCCCAGTGAGTATGGAGTTCATTTTCCATGATAGTACCCCAAGCAGTGGTCACGTTCAAGTTATTTTGAAACCAGCAGACTTGGCAGTGAGATGAATCGGACGGGGTACATACACTCTTAGAAAAATGGGTTCCAAAAGGGTTCTTCACTATTAGAAAAAAGGGTTCCAAAAGGGTTCTTCATTGTCCCTATAGATTAACCTTTTTTGGTTCAAGGTAGAACCATTTTGGGTTCCATGTAGAACCCTCTGTAAAAATGTTTCTTTATGGAACCCAAAAGGGTTCTTCTACCTGGAACCAAAAAGGGTTTTTCAAAGAGTTATCCTATGGGGACAGCCGAAGAACCCTTTAAGGTTCTAGATATAACTTTTTTTTCCTAAGACTGTTCTGCCAAAACACGTTGCCTTTCAAACTGTAAACATCTCACAGACACACACGACACGCGACATACACGCTTTCCCATCCTATCTCCCATTCAGAAAATCCTCATATCTCCAAGGTTTCTTCAACAAGTGGCCCAAATCTGCTGAATTTACTGACACAGCAAGCAGTTAGCTGAGCTCCAACAGCAAGGTCATTGGCTGATAATGGCAATTGGGGTGTTATGGTTAATTCTTCACAGGAATCAGACAGCAACCAGTGGCCCCAAGAATATAAGCAAACGCATGACCAGGACAAAATAAAGAAGTGGTTGTGAGTTTGTATGTGAAAGTACAATGCAGATTAGTTCATTCTTTTTATATTTTATTGATGATATTATGAACTTATAAATGATGCAAAAATATGTTTAGAGGAGGGCTGACAGAAACACAATTGTTGTTTGGAACATAAACTAAAGAGTATTCAGCTTTGTGCATACGGTATGATTAAGAAGTGCAGCTTTTTTATACCATTTCTATAACAGCTTGTTGTTGAGAGATACATCCAGGAACAAGAGCAACATTGTCTCAGTTGAAATCAGTGAGTATGTGAAACAGAGATGCCATGCATATGAACTTTACCATCACTCAACACAAACACTACAACCCCTCCAACTGCAGGCAGTGAGCGTCCTCTAGTGTCAACATATGGTAATGGCAACCAGAAAGATAATCTTTCACTAAAATACTCAAGAAACATCATGACATTAATACTTTAATAATAGTAAAGATTGTACATGAACTGCTAAGGAGGCTGTAAAGTACAGATACTTTTTGATAGGTTAACAAATATTTGTAATCAAGTAAAATCCATGCAAAGCGAGGGCTGTGTACCATTTCTATAATGCTTTCCTTCATGTCTGGTTCCACACTCATAGTTACTATAGGGATTCCAGTCCTTTCCAGACATAGTCCACAGTCCGGTAGTTGTGTACGTGCCATCGCTTCCCCTGGAACTCCAAATAGCATTGTTCTCAGGGGTTACCACTGTGTCGTTGATCCACCAAATGATGTCCACCAAATGACGTGTTTTTAAACCACTGAGTACACACACCAGTGTAGGTGAGGCACCAGGGTTGCGCCCAAATGAGGAGAGGATTAGCACAGAGGGATTAGAAGGGTTCAAACCTGAGGAGAGAAAGAACATCAACATGCATGAAGCTCTCGGGGTGAAAGGTGTTGGAACCAAAGACGTTTAGAAACATTTGGAACTACTACAGTATATCTCTTGAACAAATGTTATTGAAATACAGACAATTGGGTCGTTCCACGAAATGAGAGCCTTTTGTGTCCTTTTGATATTTTAAGTAGAAATTGTGCACCAATATTGAATTTTAAAGCCTGTTATATTATTATCATGCTTGCTCCCACTCCCCCTCTCTGGCGCTCGAGGGCGCCATGCTGCCCTTCATTACGCACACCTGTCACCATCATTACGCGCATCAGCGCTCATTGGACTCACCTGGACTCCTTCATTTTGTTGATTGCCCCTCTATATCTGTCTGTTCCTCAGTTGTGTTCCCCGTGTCAGCATTATTGTAGTTTACTTTTCCCGTGTCCAGACGCTGTCCGTGTCCGACACCACTATTGGAGGCATCAGGGAGTCTTTGTTTTTTGTTTTTGTTGGTAACATCGGGTCCGTGTGCCGTCGCCGATGGAACCGGGGATGCCTCAGCTAGCTCGTCGGGCTTCCACGCCTTAGCTGGCTCAAGAGGTTTTCTTGCCTCGGTTGGCTCGGCAGTCCATCCCACGTCATGCCCCAGCCGGCTAGTCGGGCTCCCACGCCTCAGCCGGTTCGTCAGGCTTTCACGGCTCACCCGGCCCGTCGCCTTCCATGCATCAGCCGGCTCGTCGGGCTTCTACGCCTCAGTCGGCTAGTCCAGCGCCCATGCCTCGGCCGGCCCGTCAGGCTCGCCCAGTTGGGACGCCGGCTGGCACCCCTAGAGGGGGGGGGGGTACTGTCACACCTGCTCCCGCTCCCCCTCTCTGGCGCTCAAGGGCGCCAGGCTTCCCTTCATTATGCACACCTGTCACCATCATCAGTGCTCATTGGACTCACCTGGACTCCTTCAAATTTGTTGATTGCCCCTCTATATCTGTCTATTCCTCAGTTGGTTCCCTGTGTCAGCATTATTGTCGTTTACGTTTCCCCTGTCCAGACGCTGTGTTCTGTTTCATGTCTGTGTTTTTATTAAATGTTCCCTCCCTGTACTTGCTTCTCTTCTCCTCCGTCTGTCCTTAAAATTATAGTAAATTAAGTAAATAAATAAATCAGATTTTCAATATGAATAAATATTTGCTAAAGTTTCAAAACTCAGCATCAACCCTGTGTAACCTTGGAATATTTTAACCCACTTCACCCCAAAATTTCTCCAAGTTTCCTAGTTATTATATTGCTTTGACAAAGCCATATCTGAAGATTAGAATTTATTTATTGTTATGATTAATTTACATCCATCCCTCATTTTAAGGTCATCCCGGTTACGTGAACTGAACTCTTGTTTTAATATGGTGAAACTATTCCCTTAACTATTCCTTTTTCATAAGAAACTTTGAACATCTAATTTTCCAATCATAGTGTAAAAGCTAGTGAGCTGGTTCTGCTCTTTTTTGGCAATTGTCTGGTGTTGTGGGGGAAAACTGAGCGGGTCGAGCAGAACACATCAACCCTGTTACCCATAGATGGATGGGCTAGACATTTTTTAACAAAAACATTTTTGATGGTAAAGCTTGCATGCAATTGCCACTCCCTGTTTCACACAACAAGCTTTCAATCCCACCTGTACAAGGGGATTTATGGCTGATTTCAGATGAAATCCTCAACCGTGTTACAGTTAACGTTGTTACTTTATTTGGCACTTAATAGAGAGCAATAGTAATGGCGTATTTTTGTAGGCACTTTCCCCATGAATTGCCCCCATAGGAATGGCTGAACTAACCAGAGGTAAATTATGTCCAGAGTCTAGGACTTCAAGCTGTCGAGTTTTATTGGCACTTACTATAGTCATTTATGAAAATGAACAAGTGCTGTTGCCTAGTCACTTTACCTCTACCTATATGTACAGTATATAGCTACCTCAATTACCTCGTACCCCTGCACATCGACTCGGTACTGGTACTCCCTGTATATAGCCATGTTATTTTCTACTCCCTGTATGTAACCATGCTATTTTCTACTTCCTGTACATAGCCATGCTATTTTTTACTTCCTGTATACAGCCATGCTGCTTTTTTACACCCTGTATATAGATAGCCATGTTATTTTCTACTTCCTATATAGAGCCATTATATTTTCTACTCCTATAGACAGCCATGTTATTTTCCACTCCCTGTATAGATAGCCATGTTATTTTCTCCTCTCTATATATAGCCATGTTATTTTCTACTCCCTGCATGTAGCCATGTTATTTTCTACTTCCTGTATATATATAACCGTGTTATTTTCTACTTCCTGTATACGGCCATGTTATTTTCTACTCCCTGTATGTAGATAGACATGTTATTTTCTACTCCCTATACATAGCCATGGTATTTTCTACTTCCTGTATTTAGCCATGTTATTTTTTACTCACTGTTATTTGTTAATCACTGTATATTTATTCCTTGTGTCGCTTTTTCAATTTGTTATTAAATGTTTTATCTTAGCTTTAACTCTGCATTGTTGGACATGGACCCATAAGTAAGCATTTCACTGTTAGTCTACACCTGTTGTCTGCAAAGCATGTGACAATTGATTTGAGTGGCTCTTTATGACAGAATGTTAAAATTACTTGAAATCAAACATTTTTTTGAACACTTCTCAAAAGGCACCGAATTGGTGGAATGACCCAATTGTGGCCTGCGTTGTGGGGGAATGTGTACATAACAATTAGCCTTTTTATTCATGCAAAAGGGATTTAATTCTAGCTTACCTTCAACAAAGAGTTGGATCCCTCTACTGAATACCACCTCCCTTTGAGGAGACTTGCTCCCATGTACACACCTGAGGAAAAATATGACCATAATTATCATCAGAACTTTTGCAAAAGTCCACATAGTACCTACAATGCAATCTGGATTGAAAGTTGAGCTGAAAGTTACCCCAGTAGTAGTAGTAAAGTGAAACACCGTCCTCGTGCTCTGTTCATTCTGTCTGTTTCAGTTGGTGCTCTAGAGAGGAGAAAAGCCCAACTGCTGTGAGTCCCTTGAGATTATTGGTGTCTTGTCCTCCTAGTATCATACAGCTCTCTCCTCTCACATGGACTTCTACTGCAGGGAATGATAGTTCTTCACCTCAGGTTTTTATTTGAGCATTTAGCCCAATCCTGCTAAAAACCGTCAGTTAATCACTAATTAGGAGAATATCAATAAATGATACAGTCATATTGCTATCTCCTCTAAAGATACAGACTTTCTCACAACTAAGTTGGTCTCGACACCGGTGCAAAGAGGAAATGTTGTGAAAAACTATCTGGGTGGAACATGAGTTTTTTCCCAAGG
Source organism: Salvelinus namaycush (assembly GCF_016432855.1). Taxonomy (NCBI): domain Eukaryota; kingdom Metazoa; phylum Chordata; class Actinopteri; order Salmoniformes; family Salmonidae; genus Salvelinus; species Salvelinus namaycush. The sequence continues at coordinate 12,665,597 of NC_052315.1, forward strand.
CACGTGTTGTCCCCTTCTATCGCAGGCTCAAAACAAGTAGATCACTTATTCAGTTTGTAGGAGGATAGAAAAACAAGAAGGACTGGCACGCGTGGTTGTGTCTGAAACAAATGTAGACTCATGTACGACTTCTCCAGTTCTGCCCACTCTGGAGTATTTGGGGGGATTCTGACAATGAGGATTGTCTGTGGTAAACCACAAGCGGCTTAACTTTACTTCTCCTTTTGCCATTATACTGTTAGTCAACCCACGAGAAATATTCACTCTCAGAACATGGCAATAACAAAACAACAACATCAACCTGAGAGTTTATTAGGAGTTGCTTTGGAAGGCAATTACAGAGTACCTTATACAGATGCAGGATTTTAATTTGAGCCAGTTTGCTACAACAGGAAAATAATCCTGCAGCAACTGGAAATTTGAATTATTATGTGGATCGTAATTAATGGATATTTTTGGTAGGGGTTGACAATTATTTTTTTTACGGCAAATCAGTCAGAAATGTTAAAGTGGAAATTACAAGCCTTAGAAGCCTTTTTAAACATTGAATAAACTAGAAGTTTGCATTTCCTGCTATGCAGGAAAATACTCAGCAACAAAAGAGTTATCAAATTAAGATCCTACATCTGTAGATACAGTACAATGTTATTACATAGTATACCTTACATTCATCTCTACAAATCAGTTGTTGTTTCTCTCAAGTCCTTCTGTAGGTCCACAGTAATAAACTGCCATGTCATTCTCTTTAGATCCATGGATCACTAACTGCTGCTGGTGAAATGGGCTGCTATCGTTGGTCTGGACAGTGAACATGTTGGGATGGAAGCCTTGACCGTAGAGCAGATGGGAGGTGATGGTCAGGGGGTAGCTCAGTACTATCTCAATCCTCTCTCCTGGACTCTGCTTGTAACAGCTTACAGTGGCCAACCTACAGTTACTGGACAGAAGGCAGTCCAGAATGGCATCCTCCCCCACTTTCACTGATAAGCTCTTCAGTGATACACCCAGGGATTCTCCCAAACGTAGACCTGTAGAAGTCATAACAGAATGTCAAAGAAGGCAAGTCATATAGGCCTAAAGACAGTGGCCCGGTCTAGAAACAACCCGTAATCAATTCTGTTTAAAAAATGCATTACATTTCATAATGTTTTAATAATATGCCTACTGAACTTCCACAGAGACATAGTGTCACAATTACTAAATGGTTGTAGGGTACTGTATCCGACAGTAAAGCGTTTAAATGCCTTGCGGATCACAACCAACAAACACTCAATCTGGTTATTTCAAAATAATGTTTCCTATGATGTTTAACCATTTTGAGATTGTTATTGTGAAATTGACTTACCATTTTGAATGACTGACAAGTATAACATGATTCTCGTTATCCCTTTCATGGCCTAATTCAGTGCTCTATTCTGTGAGATGATGGAAAATAAGCATTCAATCCCAGACTGCCTTACTGTATAGACTCTACTTGAGGTTTCTCTGGAGAGAAGGTAGGCTATGTTTGTTAGTCCAACTGAGTATCACAGAGGAACTGCCTTCCAACATGTTGTACACAAAACTCATTAGACCATTTTGACTTCAGATGTGCGTCTATCACAGTCTGCAAAGGCAGCATTACCTTTAGGCTCTCATCTATTGTACTTTATTGTTGGGATGGGTTAATTTATAGTGCATTCGGAAAGTATTCAGACCTCTTGACTTTTTCCAAATGTTGATACGTTACAACCTTAATCTAAAATTGATTAAATTGTTTTTTCCCCCTCATCAATCTAAACACAATACCCCATAATGACAAAGCAAAAACAGGAAAACTGAAATATCACATTTACGTAAGTATTCAGGCCCTTTACTCAGTACTTTGTTGAAGCACCTTTGGCAGCGATTAGATCCTTGAATCTTCTTGGGTATGACACTAAAAGCTTGGAACACCTGTATTTGGGGAGTTTCTCCCATTCCTCTCTGCAGATCTTCTCAAGCTCTGTCAGGTTGGATGGGGAGTGTCGCTGCACAACTATTTTCAGGTCTCTCCAGAGATGTTCGATCAGGTTCAAGTCCGGGCTCTGGCTGAACCACTCAAGGACATTCAGATACTTGTCCCGAAGGCACTCCTGCAATGTCTTGGCTGTGTGCTTAGGGTCGTTGTCCTGTTGGAAGGTGAAACTTCGTCCCAGTCTGAGGTCCTGAGCCCTCTGGAGCAAGTTTTCATAAAGGATCTCTCTGTACTTTGCTCCATTCATCTTTCCCTCGATCCTGACTAGTCTTCCAGTCCCTGCCTCGGAAAAACATCCTCACAGCATGATGCAAACACCACCATGCTTCACCATAGGGATGGTGCCAGGTTTCCTCCAGACGTGACGCTTGGCATTCAGGCCAAAGAGTTCAGTCTTGGGTTCATCAGACCAGAGGATCTTGTTTCTCATGGTCTGAGTCATTAGGTGCCTTATGGCAAACTCCAAGCAGGCTGTCATGTGCCTTTTACTGAGGAGTGGCTTCCGTCTGGCCACTCTACCATAAAGGCCTGATTGGTGGAGTGCTGCAGAGATGGTTGTCCTTCTGGACGGTTCTCTCATCTCCACAGAGGAACTCTGAAGCTCTTGGTGGTTCCAAACTTCTTCCATTTAAGAATGATGGGGGCCACTGTGTTCTTGGGGACCTTCAATGCTGCAGAAATTGTTTGGTACCCTTCCCCCGATCTGTGCCTCGACACATCTGTCTCGGAGCTCTACAGACAATTGCTTCGACCTTACGGCTTGGTTTTTGCTCTGACATGCACTGTCAACTGTGGGACCTTATACAGACAGGTGTGTGTGTTCCAAATAATTTCCAACCAATTGAATTTACTACAGGTGGACTCCAATCAAGTTGTAGAAACATCTCAAGGATGATCAATACAAACAGGATGCACCTCAGCTCAATTTCCAGTCTCATAGCAAAGGGTCTGAATACTTATGTAAATAAGGTATTTTTGCCAAAATGTCTAAAAACCTGTTTTCACTTTGTCATTATGGGGTATTGTGTATAAATTGATGAGGACATTTTTTCATTTAATCAATTTTACAATAAGGCTGTAACGTAACAAAATGTGGAAAAGTCAAGGGGTCTGAATACTTTCTGAATGCACTGTACATAGAGGACTGTGAATGACATACAGTGTGTGTGTACAATAGCATGTCCGTAGGCAAAATATGTGGATACAGCATAATTGCCCCAAACTTTCTGATTCAGTTTTTCGATGGGTTATTCATTGTCTGTTTTTCTGTCTCATTGAAAATGGTGTCTTGCTGAAAATGTGTTGCATCAGTTCAGTATTTCACGCAAGTGTAGTATGTGAGTGTAGTACTAGAGGACTGGACTTAGTTATATAGCATGGGCGGTAGTTATATTTCCCTGTCACAACAGGTTGGTGCAGTTTGAGCACTTTCCATTTAATTAATACACTGGTGGCAATGGTGGGATAATCCTCGGGCAGTCTCTCAAGATAATGCCACTGTTCTAATCACTACACGAGTAGCCTATACTGAAACTCGGATAGCATTGGATCCTCAGCTTCAGTATGTGGGCAACACTCCTGCTGAACCCACAACAGTTATAGATTGTGCTTCCAACAGCTGCATCCCTCTTCCTGCTAGTCCAAGACTGACCTTTATAAAATGATGATAGACTTATTGTAATTATTAAAAGTCTAAGTTCATGTTGAGTTAACTGAGGTTTGTTTTTACTCTAGGCTGAACACAGCTTTACTGGAAAGACAAGTAGAAATGGGATTTCAAAATTTCACTTTCGTTTCCACACAACAGACACACCCACAAGTCTACTGAGAAACAGATACACAATACTATCAGGTCAAACTGATTCATAGGCTCAGCTGGTTGTGGATAAAATCTCCAAGCAATCTTGCTAGGTTTGTATAGTATACTTTAAGTTAATCTTTGAACCATGTTCATTTTATTACGATCATTGGCTTTAAGAATTCAATGTTGCATGATGGTATATGAATATGTTATTACATTGACAGCATGGCCTTCAACTTCAGGACGGTATCTGGAAATTGTCCGAATTTTTCTGCACCAGTTTTGCATGGTGAGAAACCTTTATCAATAGCTTTCGCAACAGACCTGTTGGGAGGGGACGGCAGACCTGACTCGAGTAAAGTCCGCAAGGAGAATGTGATAAATGCACCTGGGGGGTTTGCAGGTAAGCAAATAGGTGTTGACTATCATGATGTTGGAGTAATTTCTTAAAGGTCCAATGCAGCAGTTTTTATCTCAATATAAAATAATTTCTGTGTAACAATTAAGTACCTTACAGTGAGTGTTTCCAATTAAAATGGTCAAAAATAAACAAAAATAGCTTTGCAAAAAGCAATTTCTCAAGCAAGAATTTTGCTGGGACTGTCTGGGAGTATGCAAGGGAAAACTGAAAACTAGCTGTTATTGGCAGAGAGGTTTAGAACTGTCTTTCTTATTAGTCTTTTAACTAATTCCACTCCACTCAATTTCAAGGTGTCTTTTCAAACAGCTCGTACACTAAAAGGGCATTATAATAATTTTCACAATTTCACAGTACTATTCCAACCTTATAGAGTGGAAATATATATAAAACACAGGGAAATCTGCACTGGGCCTTTAATAGTCTAACAGGGAAATCTGCACTGGGCCTTTAATAGTCTAACAGGGAAATCTGCACTGGGCCTTTAATAGTCTAACAGGGAAATCTGCACTGGGCCTTTAATAGTCTAACAGGGAAATCTGCACTGACTGCACCGGACCTTTAATCACCTATTGTGTGCTGTGAGACTCATTGCCACTTTCCAGTAGACTACACTTACCTGATAATTCATGATTTTCATTAGTTTGCTCTTACACTATACTCTCTCAACTCTAGGCCTGCCAGGGGCAGAACAGTGGAAAAGTAAGATGGAGTCCCCATGGAGGGAGGTGGCATGGACTGAGGAGTGAGTAGGGTATCACAACAATACATTCAAACTTACCTATGTACACCAACTAGGCCTTCTAAACAATCCACCATGTAATCATATTTAATTGATAATGACCAATGTTTGCCCAGTCGCAGGGAGACCCTGATGAAGTCTATCAGTTCCTATAAGCCTGGTTGTGAGGATTTGTCTGAGGCTCGGGTTCTGCTGGTGGGGCCTGTCGGAGCCGGCAAGTCCAGCTTCATCAGCTCTGTTCAGTCAGTCTTCACAGGAAGATTCACTAACCGGGCCATGGTTGGCTCTTCCTCTACCAGCTTCACCAAAAAGGTAGAGGTAAAAAAACATAGAAAGTATTTGAGTTTGTTAGAAACTGGGAGTTTTGGTGCTGGATGATATAGATCAATTACATGCATAAATAAAGATTTAGTTAAGTTACAAAAACTATTATTGTTAATCACTCCATATTGTAAACCACATTGTATATCCTTACACATATAATTCTGTCTGTGTCCTCTATCTTAGCTCCAGTTGTTCAACATCCGTGGGCGGAGTCCGGAGCAGCCTACTGCGCTGGTCCTGTGTGATGTCATGGGTCTGGGAGATGGGGAGACCACTGGACTAACCCTCCATGACACTCTGGCTATCATCAAAGGCCATGCACCCGAGGGACACAAGGTACGTGAGGGAGAACGGACACAGGTGCCACCGTTGTGTGTAAGACAGAGTGCAAGTATTGGATGTCAACGTTAAAATTACAGGGGCACAGTGTGTGTAACATTCATATAACTCGGAGTTGAGCAACAGCGGCCACAGTGTGTTCCAGGTCTGCTCTAACACAGTGTGTGCCGATTTTTGTTCCAGTTTAGTTCTAACACACCTGATTCAACTAATCACAGTCTGCAATTTAGACCACTAATATGATTCAGGGGAGATAGTGCTGGGTTGGAACATACTCATGCAGGCAGCCTCACAGGATAGGAGTTACTCACCCCTGATATAAATGTCTCTGTTCAGTAGAGAATATTATAAATACTCTCTCAGCTGGTTGGTTTGAACAACCAAACTAATGTTCTTATTCATCCTCTACAGTTCAGTCCTGAGCAGCCTGTGAGATCAGAGACTGTGGGCTATGTGAAGAAGCCGTCCCTTAAAGACAAGGTCCACTGTGTCGTCTTTGTGGTGGATGCTTCTAAAGTGTCCAGCTACACCAAAGGTCTGGGCACCACCTTCCAACAGCTCCGAGAACACATCAGTGACCTGGGTGAGCACAGGATGGAGTGTTTTAGCAATGGCAGTAATGGTTGTAGGAACTGTGGTCAATTCTGTCAGTTGACAGTGTGTGAAACAAATGTGTTTTGTAGGTGTGCATCAAGTGGCACTGCTGACACACGTGGACCAGGTGTGTCAGGAAACCGCCCGTGACATCACCCAGGTGTACAACAGTCGGATCGTTCAGCAGACGGTACTCTCAATAATACCCCTTGTTGACGTGTTAGTCAGCTATTGGAACATCTGACATTTAAACCACCCTGTATGAACAGTAGTTCTACTGTGAACATCCTTGACTGACTTGTGTGTGTTTGGTTTTACTGTCATGGTGGGGACCAGAAGTCCTCACAAGGATAGTAAAACAAGGGAAAAAATGTTTCGGTCCCCCCCCAAAAATACTATTTTAAGCTCAGGGGTTAGGTTTAGGGTTTCAATTTGGGTTAAGGTTAGAATCAGGGTTAGGGGTAGGTTCAGGGCTAGGGTTACAATTAGGGTTAGGATTAGTATCAAGGTTAGGGTTAGGGTTAGGATAAGGGTTAGATGTTAGGGAAAATAGGATTTTGAATGGGAATCAATTGTTTGGTCCCCACAAGGATAGTAAAACAAATGTGTGTGTCTGTATATGTGTGAGTAGATGACCAAGGCTGGGGCTCTGCTTGGCATGTCCACCTCCTACATCGTCCCGGTGAAGAACTACTCATCTGAGCTGGACGTTGATGAGAACACAGACATCCTTCTGCTCAGTGCTGTGGACCACATCCTGCAATACGTGGATCTGCATTTCCAGGACTGTGCAGCAACATACCCCAAACTGTCTCTTTAAAAAGGCTGTGAAATGCTATTTAATATAAAAATGCATTACATATGTTTATCATGTTTTATGACTTGCTTGCACTATTGTTAACTTTTTAACTAGTTCTTTACAGAAGTCTTGCTTTGACTAAAATAAATGTGTAAAAGCCATTTTGAACGGTGTACATGTTGTCTGTCTAGGAATGTTTTAACCTGTTTTGTACAATAGGGACACTCTCACAAGGGGTTATGGGTCACTGGCCACATGTATATAGGTACAACATGTTAGCTCAGCACAGGTGAGCAAGTATGGTTAGCTGCAGCCCAATATAGTGACCGGAGTGGGCGTATGGAAAGCGAATTAGCTAATTGGCCAGAATTGTTTTCACTCAAGACCGTTTTGTGTGGCTGATTGGACTACACAACGAGTTGACAAACCGGTTGACAAACCGGTGACCAGGGTGTTGAATCCATGTTCATGTCGAATTGAAGTGCTTCCTACTCGGTGTCACAGTCGTGTAGCTGGCGGTAGCTAACGTGGCCATTTTTTTTCTCTCACATGAATTTATTTCAAGAAGGATAGCAGCTTACACAATAAATAACTAATATTGATAACCATTAAGATGTCACCTTGATACATACAGTGGGGAGAACAAGTATTTGATACACTGCCGATTTTGCAGGTTTTCCTACTTACAAAGCATGTAGAGGTCTGTAATTTTTATCATAGGTACACTTCAACTGTGAGAGACGGAATCTAAAACAAAAATCCAGAAAATCACATTGTATGATTTTTAAGTAATTAATTTGCATTTTATTGCATGACATAAGTATTTGATACATCAGAAAAGCAGAACTTAATATTTGGTACAGAAACCTTTGTTTGCAATTACAGAGATCATAGGTTTCCTGTAGTTCTTGACCAGGTTTGCACACACTGCAGCAGGAATTTTGGCCCACTCCTCCATACAGACCTTCTCCAGATCCTTCAGGTTTCGGGGCTGTCGCTGGGCAATACGGACTTTCAGCTCCCTCCAAAGATTTTCTATTGGGTTCAGGTCTGGAGACTGGCTAGGCCACTCCAGGACCTTGAGATGCTTCTTACGGAGCCACTCCTTAGTTGCCCTGGCTGTGTGTTTCGGGTCGTTGTCATGCTGGAAGACCCAGCCACGACCCATCTTCAATGCTCTTACTGAGGGAAGGAGGTTGTTGGCCAAGATCTCGCGATACATGGCCCCATCCATCCTCCCCTCAATACGGTGCAGTCGTCCTGTCCCCTTTGCAGAAAAGCATCCCCAAAGAATGATGTTTCCACCTCCATGCTTCACGGTTGGGATGGTGTTCTTGGGGTCGTACTCATCCTTCTTCTTCCTCCAAACACGGCGAGTGGAGTTTAGACCAAAAAGCTCTATTTTTGTCTCATCAGACCACATGACCTTCTCCCATTCCTCCTCTGGATCATCCAGATGGTCATTGGCAAACTTCAGACGGGCCTGGACATGCGCTGGCTTGAGCAGGAGGAACTTGCGTGCGCTGCAGGATTTTAATCCATGACGGCGTAGTGTGTTTCTAATGGTTTTCTTTGAGACTGTGGTCTCAGCTCTCTTCAGGTCATTGACCAGGTCCTGCCGTGTAGTTCTGGGCTGATACCTCACCTTCCTCATGATCATTGATGCCCCATGAGGTGAGATCTTGCATGGATCCCCAGACCGAGGATGATTGACCGTCATCTTGAACTTCTTCCATTTTCTAATAATTGCGCCAACAGTTGTTGCCTTCTCACCAAGCTGCTTGCCTATTGTCCTGTAGCCCATCCCAGCTTTGTGCAGGTCTACAATTTTATCCCTGATGTCCTTACACAGCTCTCTGGTCTTGGCCATTGTGGAGAGGTTGGAGTCTGTTTGATTGAATGTGTTTTGACAGGTGTCTTTTATACAGGTAACGAGTTCAAACAGGTGCAGTTAATACAGGTAATGAGTGGAGAACAGGAGAGCTTCTTAAAGAAAAACTAACAGGTCTGTGAGAGCCGGAATTCTTACTGTTTGGTAGGTGATCAAATACTTATGTCATGCAATAAAATGCAAATTAATTACTTAAAAATCATACAATGTGATTTTCTGGATTTTTGTTTTAGAATCCGTCTCTCACAGTTGAAGTGTACCTATTATAAAAATTACAGACCTCTACATGCTTTGTAAGTAGGAAAACCTGCAAAATCGGCAGTGTATCAAATACTTGTTCTCCCCACTGTACATACAGTCTACCACTGAATGGGGAGGGCATGAACGGCAACAACAAGGGGACAGTGCCATTTGCTCCTGCTTGACACAATTACTACTGTCCGGCAACTGCGTTGGTAATAAGATACCTAGTAGCCATTATCAAGGTGACAGCTGTACACGCACTCCACGCCCATTCTCAATACTTTTGATCAAAAATAAATAATCATCTGTTTTATAACTGAAAATGTAGCATTATTTTATTTATGCAAAACTAACAGTGAAAAAACTACTCAGACATCCCCTGGCTTAAAAACAGAGTCCAAACTCTCGCTGTATGGTAGGTCAATGGAAGGTAGTTGCTAGGTAATAAATGGAAGAAAAAAATATACAGCTCAATCAAAATCGTCTAACCCACATGTCAAACTCATTCCACGAATGGCCGAGTGTCTGCGGGTTTTCTCTCCTCCCTTGTACTTGATTGATGAATTAAGTTCATTAATTAGTAAAGAACTCCCCTCACCTGGATGTTGTCACGGTCGTCATAAACAGGAGACCAAGGCGCAGCGTGGTAAGCGTACATACTTCTTTTAACTTCTTATGGCTGCAGGGGCAGTATTGAGTAGCTTGGATGAAAGGTGCACAGAGGTGCCCAGAGTAAACAGCCTGCTCCTCAGTCATAGTTGCTAATATATGCATAGTATTATTAGTATTGGATAGAAAACACTCTGAAGTTTCTAAAACTGTTTGAATTATGTCTGTGAGTATAACAGAACTCATATGGCAGGCAAAAACCTGAGAAGTTCCACTTCCTATTTGAATTTTTCTGAGGCTGGTAGATTTTCAACCAAGCTCCCATTGAAATTACAGCGAGATATGGATGAGTTTTCACTTCCTACGGCTTCCACTAGATGTCAACAGTCAAGAGAACACTGTACAAAACTAACAAAACGAACCGTGAAGCATATGAGAAGTGCAGACAGGCAACTAAACATAGAATAAGAACCCACAAACTACCCAAGGAATATGGCTACCTAAATATGGTCCCCAATCAGAGACAACGATAAACAGCTGCCTCTGATTGAGAACCAATCTAGGCAACCATAGACATATAAACACCTAGACTTAGAAAACCCCCTAGACAATACAAAAACTAAACAAACCACCCTCGTCACACCCTGACCTAACCAAAATAATAAAGAAAACAAAGATAACTAAGGTCGGGGCGTGACAGTACCCCCCCCAAAGGTGCGGACTCCCGGCCGCAAACCTAAATCTATATGGGAGGGTCTGGGTGGGCATCTAACTTTGGTGGCGGCTCTGGTTCTGGACGCCGCCCCCCTTCTTTACACTGATTCCTCCGCCCTTGTAGCACTGACCCGTGGATCATCGCCGGAGGCTCTGGACTGCGGATCCTCACCGTAGGCCCCGGGCTGGGGACCGTTGCTGGCGGCCCCGGACTGGGGACCGTCGCTGGAGACCCCGGCCTGGGGACCGTCGCTGGAGACCCCGGCGTGGGGACCGTCGCTGGAGACCCCGGGCTGGGGATCGTCGCTGGAGGCTCCGGACTAGGGATCGTCACTGGCGGCTCCGGACTGGGGATCGTCGCTGGCGGCTCCGGACTGGGGATCGTCGCTGGAGGCTCCGGACTGGGGATCGTCGCTGGAGGCTCCGGACTGGGGATCGTCGCTGGAGGCTCCGGACTGGGGATCGTCGCTGGAGGCTCCGGACTGGGGATCGTCGTTGGAGGTTCCGGACTGTGGCCCGTCGTTAGAGGTTCCGGACTGTGGCCCGTCTGTAGAAAAGGCCCATGGAGTTGGTGGAATAATTCTTTAATTCATGGCCACTTACTCAGCTGGGCCAGGGGCGCTTTAATTAGGTCAGGTGTCAATGACAGACAGATCTCATCCACATAAAAGGAGGAAAACGCCATCGCCTGATCTCGCTGCTTTCTCTTCCTTAACTCAGTCTGATCCAGAAGTTCTGTGCGTGAAGGTAGCTTCCAGTTGGAGAAGGTGTCCATCTTCCAGAGCATCTCTACATTCCGAAGGAGGTCAGTGACAGCAAGTCCTCTTCACCAGAAGCAATCCAGCTCCATCCCCCTGTGCAGCCACTGACCTCCTTCGGAATGTAGAGATGCTCTGGAAGATGGACATCTTCTCTAACCGGAAGCTACAGGAGGTCACCCGCTCAAAACATGACTCCAATGCATTAGACCTCCTGGAGAAGCGCACCACCACCACTGAACTGGATGGCGTTCAGAGGTACGTGACCCCACTGCTATGGGTGCCCAACCATCCTCCTCTGGCAACCACAACATGGGCTGTACTCCCAATACTGCGTGGAACGAAGCGACACCTGGTGAAGAATCCTGAGCTTGCTGAAGTTCATAACCGGGAGATTCATAACCTTGTGAAGGCAGGCTATGTCACAAAAGTGACCGCTCATGAAGAGGGAAACCCACTCAGCGAATCCTGGTATCTCCCTCACCATGTTATCCAGCAACACGTGGGAAGTATTGACTTGTCTTCAACTGTTCATTCCAAGCTGCTGGTCAAAGCCTGAATGACTGTCTACTCCCTGGACCAACCTTAGGTCCTTCCTTGCTCGGTGTCCTTCTCCGGTTCCGGCAGCACTCTACAGCCATCAGTGGAGACATCAAAGCCATGTTTCATCAGATTCGTCTACTGCCTTCCGACACCACACTGCTCCGGTTCATATGGCGAGATATGGAACGAGACGCAGAGCCCACCATCTATGAATGGCAAGTACTCCCATTTGGCACCACATGCAGTCCTTGCTGTGCCATATACGCTCTGCAGAGACACACACGGGAGCACCCAGACAGTGACCCAGAAGTATGGGATTCAGTGGAAAATGCCTTCTATGTGGATAACTGCTTACAGAGCATCCCATCCATGGCTGAAGCGAAAGCACTCCTTGATAAAGTACGGAATCTCCTGTCCAAAGGGGGATTTGAGGTCCGACAGTGGGCGAGTAACAGAGCGGAGGTTATCCAGCACCTCCCGCCACAAGCCAGGTCCAGTAGCAGTGAACTATGGCTATCGCAGTCTGGCGCTAACCCACAAGAGCCCACTCTAGGACTGAGATGTAGCTGCATACCGGATACCCTTGGGTACAAGCACCGCTCAGCCCTGAGTACCGAAACCCCCACTCTGCGCACCATCTATCGGACCCTGGCCAGTCAATACGATCCCCTTGGGTATATCCTGCCATACACAACCCGGGCCAAAGTCTTAGTGCAGGACCTGTGGCAGACCAAGAGGGACTGGGATGAACCGATCCACCTGGCTGACCTAGTGGAACGATGGATCTGTTGGAAAACAGAGTTATCGGAGCTCTCTGAAGTCCAAATGCCAAGATGTTATGTACCACCCTGTGCTGACCAACTGGGATCATGCCTGGAACTGCATGTGTTCTGTGACGCTTCAGAGCGAGCTTATGGGGCGGTTTCCTATCTAAGAGTGGAGGATAAGGCAGGACACACCCATGTCTCCTTTGTCATGGCCAGGTCCAGGGTCGCACCCAAGAAGCAGTTGTCAATGCCTAGGCAGGCACTCAGTGCTGCCCTTTCCGGAGCACAGTTGGCCTCTACCTTGCGAGCCGAGCTCACCTTGCCAATCCAAAGGGTCATCTACTGGAGTGATTCAACCACTGTATTGACCTGGCTCACATCGGAGTCCTGCAGGTATAAGGTGTTCGTCAGAACTCGCATTGCGGAAATCCAAGACCTAACAGAAGTCCAGGACTGGAGGTATGTTGATAGCATAAACAATCCTGCTGATGACGTTACTCGCTGTAAAACCCTTAAGGAACTGGCTCAACCCCATCTCTGGAGCTTGGGACCACCATTCTTGTCCCAACCAGAGAACGAGTGGCCGATAGCCCCCAGGCGTGCGGCTCCTCCGCAACCAACTGAAGCTCATGAGTTAAGGAAGTCCGCCCAATGCTACAGCATCTCTACGGAACCAACAACAGCTCTCCCTGACCTAGCACAATCCCAAACACTGCCGGATCTGATCGCCGCCACAAACCAGACCTCAGATGGAGTGGCTTCTATACCCACCTCTCTTGCGGCAGAGACACTACTCCTCCAGCATGCACAAGCAGTTAGCTTCCCTGAGGAGCTAAAAGCTCTGAAAGCCGGTAGGGAAGTTGCTAAGGAGAGCCGTCTTCTCTCTCTCGCCCCAGAATATGATCAAATCCTTGGAGTGATCAGAGTCGGAGGGAGGCTGCGCCAAGCAGAAGTTTTGGACCCCGATGCTATCCACCCAATTATCCTTGACTCCAGACACCCTCTTACCAGGCTCCTCATCAAGACTTATGATGAAAAGCTTCTCCACCCAGGGCCAGAGAGGGTCTATGGGGAGATGAGGCGGAAGTACTGGATACTTGGAGGACGAGGAGCCATTCGTAAGCACCAATACGCCTGCGTAGAATGTCAGAGATGGCGGGCCGGAGCCACTGTGCCCAAAATTTCAGATTTACCCCCTGCTCGCTTACGCCTCCTCAAACCACCATTCTGGTCAACAGGAGTAGATTGCTTTGGCCCCTTGACGATCAAGCTAGGTCGTCGAGTGGAAAAGCGCTGGGGCATTCTATTCAAGTGTTTGACGACTAGGTGTGTCCACCTGGACCTACTGGAGAGTTTGGATACTGAAGCCTTCCTCATGGCCCTACGGCGGTTTATCTCCCGACGGGGGAAACCCTACGAGATCCTGGCTGACAGAGGCACAAACTTCAAGGCAGGAGAAGCCAGGTTGGAGGAAGCCTTCCAAGCCATGGAACCCAGCCTCCAGGATCAGCTGATGGACCAACAAATCTTATTCAAATTTAACCCTCCAGGAGCTCCTCATTTTGGAGGAACATGGGAGCGAGAGATCAAATCTGTAAAGACGGCCTTACGAGTCGTCCTGGGGGACCAAACTGTTAGACAAGGATGAGTAATGGAAACAGGATGCACCTGAGCTAAATGTTCAAGTCTCATAGCAAACGGTCTGAAGACGTATGTAAATAAGGTATTTCTGGCTTTTATTTTTTATAGATTTGCAAACATTTCTAAAAACTTGTTTTCACTTTGTCATTATGGGGTATCGTGTGTAAATTGCTGAGGATTTTTTTAAATTTAATACATTTTAGAATAAGGCTGTAACATAACAAAATGTGGAAAAGGTCAAGGGGTCTGAATACTTTCCGAAGGCACTGTATAATTCTGTCTGTGTCCTCTATCTTAGCTCCAGTTGTTCAACATCCGTGGGCGGAGTCCAGAGCAGCCTATTGTGATGGTCCTGTGTGATGTCATGGGTCTGGGAGATGGGGAGACCACTGGACTAACCCTCCATGACACTCTGGCTATCATCAAAGGCCATGCACCCGAGGGACACAAGGTACATGAGGGAGAACAGACACAGGTGCCACCGGTGTGTGTAAGACAGAGTGCAAGTATTGGGAGTCGAGTTTCATATATCTCAGAGTTGAGCAACAGGGGCCACAGTGTTTGCCGGTTTTTATTCCAGTTTAGCTTTAACACACCTGATTGAACTAATCACAGTCTTAATTTTATACCAGTTTTATGAATCAGGTGAGATAATTCTGGGTTGGAACATAAGCATGCAGGCAGACCCGTGGGTCTCCCGGGTGGCGCAGTGGTCTAGGGCACTGCATCGCAGTGCTAGCTGTGCCACCAGAGTCTCTGGGTTCGCGCCCAGGCTCTGTCTCAGCCGGCCGCAACCGGGAGATCCGTGGGGCGACGCACAATTGGCATAGCGTCGTCCGGGTTAGGGAGGGTTTGGCTGGTAGGGAGGGTTTGGCTGGTAGGGATATCCTTGTCTCAGTATGTAAAAATGTAATAAAATGTATGCACTCTACTGTAAGTCGCTCTGGATAAGAGCGTCTGCTCTTGGCCGGTAGGGATATCCTTGTCTCAGTATGTAAAAATGTAATAAAAATGTATGCACTCTACTGTAAGTCGCTCTGGATAAGAGCGTCTGCTAAATGACTAAAATGTAAATGTAAATGCCACAGAACAGGATAGGAGTTGCTCACCCCTGATATAAATGTCTCTGTTTTTAGAGAATATTCCAATACTCTCTCAGCTGGTTGGTTTGAATATGCAATCTAATGTTCCCATTAATCTTTTACAGTTCAGTCCTGAGCAGCCTGTGAGATCGGAGACATCAGTGACATGGGTGAGCATAGGAGGAAGTGTTTTAGCAACGGCAGTAATGGTTGTAGGAACTGTGGTCAATTCTGTCAGTTGACAGTGTGTGAAACAAATGTGTTTTGTAGGTGTGCATCAAGTGGCATTGCTGACACAAGTGGACCAGGTGTGTCAGGAAACCGCCTGTGACATCACCCAGGTGTACAAAAGCCGGGTTGTTCAGCAGACATTACTCTCAATAATTTACCTTATTGATGTGTTAGTCAGCAATTGGAACATCTGAAATGTAAGCACCCTGTATGTAGGTCTACTGTGAGCATCCTTGACTGACTTGTGTGTGTTTGGTTTTACTATCTTGGTGGTGAAAAAATAAGAAACCTGCACACTGCTCTTGCTAGTATCACTGCTCTTTATTAAGCTTCACGTATCGGCCTCAAGGCCTTCGTCAGAGCTTTTGTGAGTTTTTGTAATTTGCACCCTTATGTAGACATTGCTCCACCCACATCCGTTTAATGCATCGAATGGGGTTGGAGTCGAGGGAAAAGAAGCAAGTGTTATGAAATATAAGTATTGTAATAAATTGTGTACATAAAACGTATTAAACACGTCTGTAAAACCATAATAAGGACATCGACCTATCAAGTAAGCTTTCATAAATCATTGGGTACAGAGCAAGAACAAACGTAGAGTAATCGGAAGTGGAAGCATTAATTGATGTTCACACTTACAACATAACAATAACGGGCATTTCATCATTAAGACCTTTTGGGAAAAATGTCTGGAGGGACCAGAAGTCCTCACAAGGATAGTAAAACAATGAATATTTGGACAAGTGGGGACATTTTGCTGGTCCCCACAATGAAAAAGTATATTTTAGGCTTAGGGGTTAGGTTTGGGTTAGGGTTAGAATTAGGGTTAGGTTTAGGTGTAGGGTTAGGATTATGAGTTTGGGGTTAAGGTTAGGGTAAGGTTAAAGGCTTAGGGTTTGGGAAAATAGGACTTAGAAATGGGGATCAATTGGTTGGTCCCCACAAGGATAGTAAAACAAATATTTGTGTATGTGTGTGTGTGTGTATAGATGACCAAGGCTGGGGCTCTGCTTGACATGTCCACCTCCTACATCGTCCCAATGAAGAACTACTCATCTGAGCTGGATGTTGATGAGAACACAGACATATATATTTATTTACAAAAAAAAATATTTGGGAGATTGGAAATGATGCAGACAATTACATTGATGGAAGCTTCAATCTATCTACAATATTTAAGCTGATCTACCCCCCCAAAAAATAAACATGAAAAAGAGAAAACATCCTTCTGCTCAGTGCTGTGCACCACTTCCTGCAATATGTGGATCTGCACTTTCAGAACAATGCAGCAACAGAGCCTAAACCAGTGCTCACCAACCTTTTGAGTCAAGATCACTTTCTGGGTAAAAATGCAAACCAAGATAAACTGTCTTTAACAAGGCTGTGAAATGCTGTGTAATAGAAATATGCATTACATATGCTTATGTTTTTTTTTTTTTTTTACTTGTTTCCACTATTGTTAACATGTTAATTAACTTCTTGAGTCTCAATGCAACTGTTTATGTTATATGTTTTGTGTTCTACTTGTGGCCCTGGTTGTCCTGAAAAGAAAACGGTAAACACTTCAATGCAAGGCTAAATATGAGGGCAGAGCAAGCAGATGAATGAAAGTAGTGAATTTCATCTTGTTTTGCTGCAGTAAGCTTGGTTACAATGAATAGTCATTCACAGAAGTCTTGCTTTGAGTAACATTAATGTGTAAGAGCCATTTTGGCCTGTGTACATGTTGCCTGTCTAGGGATGTTTTAACCTGTTTTGTATAATAGGGGCACTTTCACATGGGGTTATGGGCCACTGGCCACATGTGGATATAGGTACAAAGTGGCCAAGGAAGTGTTAGCTTAGCACAGGTGAGGGGCATGCTCAACAGAGGCAGGGCCAACTTGTCTTGGATGAACAGGAGGAGGTGGGCTCTTCCTGTCTACAGTGGCCCATAATGCCACAGATTCCCCCGGTACTGCTGCTCATTCCGTGCACCAGTTCTGGAGTTCTATGTCACCAGCCTATAGGCGTCACTGAACTGTCTCATTACGCACACCTGATTCCAATTCCCCTGATTAGTAATTTTCAAACGTGCCCTCTGTTCACCATTGTCTTGTCAGTTATTGTTCCCATGTCCGTTGGTCTTGTGAGTACCTGTGCTTTGTTGTTTTGGCTTTCGTGCTGCGTGTATTGTGTACACGTTATTACGGGTCTCATCCCGTGTAGTACTTTGCAATTGTTATTACGGGTCTTGTCCCGTGCATTGTTTACGGGTCTCGTGCTGTGTATTGTTATCTTGTGTATTTATTAAGGGTTTAACCTCGCTCTTTTGTTTGGGTTACATCCATGTGTTTTAGTATACGTGTTTGATTCGGGCTTCGTCTCCGTGCCTTTTAAGGCATGTTGTATTTTTGGGTGGAGTATTAAAACCCCCTATTACGTATTCCTGCGCCTGTCTCCAATCAATCAATTATACACGTGACACATAAGGCCTTTGTGGATGTAAACAAGGAGGGGACTAAGGCAGCAGCTGCCACCGCTGGCATGGTGCCATTTTGTATGATCCGAGTGGAATGCTTCACGGCAGACCACACCTTCCTCTCCTTTATAGACACATCCTGTTCCCCGGCAGGTTTTCCTCTCTGTAGAATAATTGTGGAGAGAAACTGAATCCACTAAGTCAAATAAATAAGACTACGTTTATTTCCTCTTTGGACAGTATCATTGCGTATGATCATGGTTCCCCCTTACACTGTTATTTATGGATTTAAGAGCATTAGCTAGCTATTATCCCTATCTATTAAAAAATAAGCATACAATCCTAATAAAAAATATTGTGTGATTTGTTTACGTTCACAATAAGACAAGAATTTATTTCCATTTTGGTAAAGTGATAGAAACTTTATTGGCATTGACAGAGATGATTTGTTTTAAACTTACAAGCAATGACACTTTATCAAATATACAGAGTAATATATAAGAAAGTATTTCCTCAAGCAAGCACACTATATAATGTAACAGGGCATCATCATCTGGCAAATTCCATATAAATAACAGAATTTCAATTATAGTACGTATTTCACAATACATAAAAATCATTGTACATTCTGTTGTTTTGTAATCAATGCATTATGTTGTCAGATGAGTCCCGATATGTTAATCTCTTTTCCTATCAGATGAGTTTGCTGATGGTGAGGCCCAGCAGCAGAGGGACTAGGCTCAGTCTGATGGAGCAGGCTGTGTTATGGGCTTTGGTTACAGTTACAGGTAAAGGGGCTGTGTTACAGGTGAATTGCACAAAGTTGATGTAACGTGAGGGCAGCAGTTGATCAATATAGTTGCACACGTTGGTAGATGTACAGCCCTGGAGGTTCACCATATAATTGATTGAGCCAAGTACTGTCAAAGAGAACAACATATTTAGTTTTCCGAACACCTTTCTCTCATAGAACAACTAAAATCTAATTGTTTTGAATCAACAATAATAACATGAGCTCCAAAAGTATTGGGACAGTGACACATTTGCTGTTTTGGCTCTGTACTCCAGTACTTTGAAATTATACAATGACTATGAGGTTAAAGCGCAGACTGTCAGCTTTAATTTGAGGATATTTTCATCCATATCGGGTGAACTGTTTTGGAAATTATGTGTATTACAGTTGTCAAAAGTTTAGTATTTGGCCCCATATTCCTAGCACACAATGATTACATCAAGCGTGTTACTCTACAAACTTGTTGGATGCATTTACTGTTTGTTTTGATTGTGTTTCAGATTATTTTGTGCCCAATATAAATGAATGGTAAATAATGTATTGTGTCATTTTGGAGTAACTTATAAAAAATAAGTAATAATAGAATATGTTTCAGAACACTTCTACATTAATGTGGAGGCTACCATGATTATGGTTAATAAATGAATCATGAATAATGATGAGTGAAAAAGTTACAAACAAATATCATACCCCCAAAAATGCTAACCTCCCCTGTTCTTGTAATGGTGAGAGGTTAGCATGACTTGGGCGTATGATATTATGCGCGCCCCCCATAGTTTATGTTTGTATTTATTTTTGCAATTTGAGATTGGTTATACCGATTTAACATCTGTGATGCTTTAGGCTAGAAACAGGTGGTAAAATGCAAGAGGAAGACACGACTCTGATGCATATGGGAATATCTTTGGTTTGTCTCTATGGCATTCAGAAGCTGAGCTTCGACCTTCTAAAGTTGAGGAGTCAAAGAAATTGGATTTTGGTTAGGAAGTAAATCTTATACAATGTTTGACTCTGTTCCTATCAATTGATCTAATCACTTTTTGTCAAATAGAATATGTACAATATAAATTGAGGGTTCATAATAAAACATAATAATACGATTTGGGGAAATCGGGTCTAGACTTAATTTGTATTATTATTCATAATATTATCATTAAAAAGCCTACCTCAAAGATGAATGAGTCTTGTTAAACCACGTAGAATTGTAGGAAATGAGCTTGTAGGAAATACACGGACAAGTTCTGGCCTGGTTTAGAAATTATCTGTTGGAAAGATATCAGTTTGTCTCTGTGGATGGTTTGTCCTCTGACAAATCAGCTGAAAATGTTGGTGTTCCTCAAGGTTCCGTTTTATGACCTCTATTGTTTTCACTATATATTTTACCTCTTGGTGATGTCATTCAGAAACATAATGTTATCTTTCACTGCTATGCGGACGATACACAGCTGTACATTTCGATGAAACATGGTGAAGCCTCAAAACTGCCCTCCCTGGAAGCCTGTGTTTCCGACATAAAGAAGTGGATGGCGGCAAATGTTTTACTTTTAAACTCGGACAAAACACAGATGCTAGTTCTAGGTCCCAAGAAACAAAGAGATCTTATGTTGGATCTGACAATTAATCTTGATGGTTGTACAGTCATCTCAAATAAAACTGTAAAGGACCTCGGCGTTACTCTGGACCCTGATGATTCAGAAAAATGAATCCATGTCACTTCTAGATTAGACTACTGCAATGCTCTACTTTCCGGCTACCCGGATAAAGCACTAAATAAACTTCAGTTAGTGCTAAACACGGCTGCTAGAATCTTGACTAGAACCAAAAAATTTGATCATATTACTTCAGTGCTAGCCTCTCTACACTGGCTTCCTGTTAAGGCTAGGGCTGATTTCAAGGTTCTATTGCTAGCCTACAAAGCATTACATGGGCTTGCTCCCATCTATCTTTCCGTTTTGGTCCTGCTGTACATACCTACACGTATGCTACGGTCACAAGACACAGGCCTCCTGATTGTCCCTACAATTTCTAAGCAAACAGCTGGAGGCAGGGCTTTCTCCTATAGAGCTACATTTTTATGGAATGGTCTCCCTATCCATGTAAGAGACGCAGACTCGGTCTCGACCTTTAAGTCTTTATTGAAGACTCCTCTCTTCAGTAGGTCCTATGATTGAGTGTAGTCTGGCCCAGGGGGTGAATGTGAACGGAAAGGCACTGGAGCGTCAAACCCCCCTTGCTGTCTCTGCCTGTGGCCCGGTTTCCCTCTCTCCACTGGGATTCTCTGCCTCTAACCCTATTATACTGGCTTCCATGCCATCTCTAGGAGGGGTGCGTCACTTGAGAGGGTTGAGTCTGACAAGGTCTTCCGGTCCGGGTTGTTGCTCCCCTCGGGTTCGTGCCGTGGGGAGATCTTCGTGGGCGGTGGTTGAAGTTAGGGAAATGAACATTCAATTGAAGTTGGTGGTTGAAGATATCCCTCTAGTGGTGTGGGGGCTGTGCTTTGGTAAAGTGGGTGGGGTTATATCCTGCCTGGTTGGCCCTGTCCGGGGGTATAGTCAGACGGGGCCACAGTGTCTCCCGACCCCTCCTGTCTCAACCTCCAGTAATTATGCTGCAACAGTTTGTGTTGGGGGGCTAGGGTCAGTCTGTTAAATCTGGTGTATTTCTCCTGTCTTATCCGGTGTCCTGTGTGAATTTAAGTACGCTACCTCTAATTCTCTCTCTCTCTTCTCTCGGAGGACCATGCCCCAGGAAGACCTGGCCTGTTGACTCCTTGCTGTCCACAGTCCACCTGGTCATGCTGCTGCTCCAGTTTCAACTGTTCTGCCTGCGGCTATGGAACCCTGACCTGTTCACCAGATGTGCTACCTTGTCCCAGACCTGCTGTTTTCGACTCTCTCTCTCTACTGCACCTGCTGCCTCTAACTCTGAATGATCGGCTATGAAAAGCCAACTGACATTTACTCCTGAGGTGCTGACCTGTTGCACCCTTTACAACCACTGTGATTATTATTATTTGACTCTACTGGTCATCTATGAACGTTTGAACATCTTGGCCATATACTGTTATAATCTCCTCCCGGCACAGCCAGAAGAGGACTGGCCACCCCTCAGAGCCTGGTTTCTCTCTAGGTTTCTTCCTGGGTCCCTGCCTTTCTAGGGAGTTTTTCCTAGCCACCGTGCTTCTACATCTGCATTCCTTGCTGTTCGGGGTTTTAGGCTGGGTTTCTGTACAGCACTTTGTGACATCGGCTGACGTAAAAAGGGCTTTATAAATAAATTTGATTGATATAGGCTATCTCAATAAACATTTGACATTTTTGGGGGGGAACACCTGATCTATAGTTGAACAAATGTGATGAGTTTTTGTATCATGAAAACAACAACAAAACAAGTCACCATTGCCGCTAAAGCTCAAGCACTGGTCCTCCACCCCCAGGCAGGCCACAGTGCTGTTATGCACAAAGCCTTGGAAGCTGCTGTAGGAGGTACATTGTCTTCCGTTAGCCAGTGAACTGGGGGCTGTAGGAAGAGAACAGAAATGGATATCAGTGGATATGCATTCTACAGTACATTCAGTGGTCATAGCTAGCTCCAGTATCTATAAATAACTATTTTCATTGGTAATGCAATGGAAACACATTCAGGAAGCATATTGTCCTGGTTCTGATAGTGGAATTGAGCCAATGAGACAGTACAGTGGTGTCTGACATTATTGACACCCTTGATACAGATAAGTAATAATGACTGAATAAAATAAATAATTTTAATAAATATTTTGTATGCAACAAAACAAGGGACATATGATTTTATACTAATAAAACTGCTCAGCGAAAGAGATTTTGTTTCACAATAATACTTTCTTTCTCAAAAAGGTAGGGGTGAAATTGACACCCCTAAAAATTCATATAAATAAAGTAGTTAAAAGTGTAGTATTTGGTCCCATATTCCTAGCACGCAATGACAACATGAAGCTTGTGACTGAATGCATTTGCAGTTATTTATGTTTGTGTTTCAGATTATTGTAATGTATGTATTGTGTCATTTTGGTGTCAGTTTTATTGTAAATAAGAATAGAATATGTTTCTGAACACTTCTACATTCATGTCGATGCTACCATGATTACGGCTAATGCTGAATGAATCGTGAATAATGCTGAGTGAGAAAGTTAGAGGGTCAAATATCATACCCCCTTGTTATTGGTAATGGAGAGTTTAGAATGTCTTGGCGGTAATATCTTTTTTATTTCACCTTTATTTCACTAGGCAAGTCAGTTAAGAACAAATTCTTATTTTACAATGACGGCCTACTCCGGCCGAACACTCCCCTAACCAGGACGACGCTGGTTGTGATACAGCCAGGGACCAAACCAGGGTCTGTAGTGATGCTTCTAGCACTGAGATGCAGTGCCTTAGACCGCTGCAACACTCGGGAGATCTTTCACCCTCACTCGTCATTATTCACGATTCATTCAGGATTATCTGTAATCATGGTAGCTAATGTAGAAGAGTTTAGAAACATATTCAATTATTATTTGTAATAAAAGTCACTCCAAAATGACAATACAAAATGTACCATTGTTGCTTTATCAATAATAGGGGATGGATCCGAAAACCATTCAGTATCTGGTGTGACAACCATCTGCCTCATTCAGCGCATGCAGCGCATTTGCCTCATCTCCTTCGCATAGAGTTGATCAGGCTGTTGATTGTTGCCAGTGGAATGTTGTCCCACTCCTATTCAATGGCTGTGCGAAGTTGCTGGATATTGGCGGGAACTGGAACATGCTGTCGTACGTGTCGATCCAGAGTATCCCAAACATGCTCAATGGGTGACATGTTTGTTGAGTATGCAGGCCATGGAAGAACTGGGACATTTTTAGCTTCCAGGAATCATGTACAGATCCTTGCTGCATTGGGCCGTGCATTATCATGCTGAAACATGAGGTGATGGTGGCGGATGAATGTCACTACAGTGGGTCTATGGATCTTGTCACGGTATCTCTGTGCATTCAAATGACCATCGATAAAATGCAATGGTGTTCGTTGTCCGTAGCTTATGCCTGCCCATACCATAACCCCACTGCCACCATGGGGCACTCTGTCCAGAACATTGACATCAGCAAACTGCTCGCCACACAATGCCATACACGCTGTCTGCCATCTGCTCAGTACAGTTGAACCCGGGATTCATCAGTGAACAGCACACTTCTCCAGCGTGCCAGTGGCAATCGAAGGTGAGCCTTTGCCCACTGAAGTCGCTTACGACGCCAAACTGCAGTCAGGTCAAGACCATGGAGAGGACGACGAGCATGCAGATAGGCTTTCCTGAGACGGTTTCTGACAGTGTGTACAGAAATGATTTGGTTGTACAAACACAGTTTCATCAGCTGTTTGGGTGGCTGGTCTCAGACGATCCCACTGGTGAAGAAACAGGATGTGGAGGTCCTGGGCTGGCTTGGTTACACGTGGTCTGCGGTTATGAGACCAGTTGGACGTACTGCCAAATTCTCTAAAACGTTAGGGAAATTAACATTCAATTCTTTGGCAACAGCTCTGGCAGAAATTCCTGCAGTCAGCATGCCAATTACACTCTCCCTCAAAACTTAAGACATTTGTGGCATTGTGTTGAGTGACAAAATGACACATTTTAGAGTGGCCTTTTATTGTCCCCAGCACAAGGTGCACCTGTGTAATGATCATGCTGTTTAATCAGCTTCTTGATATGCCACACCTGTCAGGTGGATGGATTATCTTGGTAAAGTAGAAATGCTCATTAACAGGGATGTAAACAAATTTGCTCACAACATTTTAGAGAAATCATGAAACATGGGACCAACACTTGACATGTTGCGTATATATTTTTGTTCAGAGTAATCAATTGTTATGTGATCTTGCGAGACAGTGATTCAGCTTTGATCTATCTTTACTTAACAAGCACCATTGTGAGAAGTGGTAATCTTCTATTTGTAATAATAATAATAATAATACGTGATGAGTAGGACTATAAGGCGTAGGTTCTACAAGGACAGCGCTAAATAAACTTTGATTTGATCCGCTTGAACACATGGTTACAATATACCCTATTACAGAATAAAAGAAAACCGAGAGGTGAACTATCAATTCATAGAATTGATTTGCATAGATTTTGTCATCAAATCATTTGACCAAGTAGTGAACATAAATAATTACTAAGTAGAATAGCAGGAAATTTATTTTAAAACAGCCATACAATCAATATTTTTGTGTGGTGTATTTAGGCATCTCAATAAAATTGAATCAAAATGCATTATTACCTCCAACTTGGCCTAATTCCCATTTTCAATCTCCTATACCATGGTAGACTGGGAACTGTGTCTCAACCAATAGTCAATGTAGGCTAAATATCCCAAGCAGGGCTACAGCAACTTCCAGAGAGGGTCAGGCTCTTGGGCTTTGCGGTGGCCACTCTGGTTTGTGTGTCCTTGGGAGAACGGTGTCGCAGTAACCAAGTGGTCACATATAGATCTGGGTTCCACTCAGTGGCGGTCGGTGCCGTTTAAGATTAGGGAGGACAAGAATTTTTTTATGAGCATGGCCTTATTTCTATTACAGCATTTTGAATGACGGTCATTCATATTCCATTCTTCCAGCTCAATGTAACATCGATAGGTTTAGGCTACTATACATGACACTTGAATTTTCCCTGTACCCATCATGAGGTTGTTACAACCTAGGCTATGAATGAAAGTTTACAACGTAGGTCCACAGGTCGAGAGAAAAATTTGAGTAATCAAGGTGACAGACACATTCAATACTGCCTTGCACACCCTTGCCTGCATCTAGCTGATCTAGGGTGTAATCATTAGTCCAACATTTGCAAACAAGAGTTTCTATTGGTGATAAAATAATGTATATGTTGAAAGATAATGATAAAATAATTCCACTCTGAAACCTTATAACTGTATGAAGTTGATTAGAATCATAAAATGATAATCTGATGATGTGTGTAGTTTTAGTCAGAATTAGGTTAAACAATGCATCTGTATAGTGGAAAACACAGACTGTCTAAGCAAGGCGTAGCTTAGGATTTGAACTTGTATGTGTGTGCCGAAGAAAGAAAACGAGAACAGTTCAACTGTGATTGGACCGACCTGGCTAGGCCTCTGAGGAACTTATGATAGCATAGGGAGTACTTCTCAAGGTTTCCCGAATCTCGGGGGAATGGAACTGTCGGCTGGGTAGTGATACACAGTGGTGAGAACTCTGGAGAAGGATAACACTCACCTACTGTTGGTGTGTATGTATGTGCGTATGATACCTACTGTTTGTGTGGAAGTATGTGAGCAGCTATAAAATGGATGTCTTTGTATAATGGACTTCAGAGCGTTCTCGTGAATAAACTGTACTATCTTTTTGCATAAGCTGAGTCTTTGACTAATTATTATTAAACCCATGGTCTTACAGATCTCGGTGATTGGTCAGAGCTATTGATTGTCAGTTATTATCATTGGGATTGAAAATTCTCGTGACAATTGGACAAATTCAGGTATCTGAATTTAGTTTGCCTCCGTTTAAGAAAGTTTTTTCAACAGAATCAGCAGAATGAATACATCCCTGATCATACGCAAACACAGTTCACTTTCATAGCAGCCACATACAAACAGCATGATCACTTGGAGGGGGGGGGGGGGGGGGGGGGGTTCGCAATGGGATTTAGTCAAGATACTCTAAAGAGGTAGGGTTTCAGACATTTTCTGAAGATGGGCATGGATGCTGTCCAGATATGTAAGAAACACACTCGGATCATATATTTCTTCAAACTATGACATTTGAAATCAGGACATCAAATACATTGTTGAAAACCAAACTTAATTTAAGGACACAAGTCTCTTACCAGACAGAGTTTCATTGTTGCACCCATTGGTGTTACAGCAGAGCTGGTTAGAGGAAGCCCTTATGATGCCCAAGTTCCCAGACACTGTGACTTCAGTGTTAAGAGGAGTTACACAGATGGAGGATGGTGAACACATTTTGAGTACCACGGTGGTATTATCGGGACCTTCACCAGTAACAGATCCATTACAAAACCAGAGAAAGATAGATCAATTTAGAATATAATCTGATGAAATAGTATCATAGAGCAAGAGTCAATTACCAATAGATATTGTACACTGTAATCTTACAGGAGTGTTCAAAAGCATCCTTCATGAGGAAGCTAACAGCATAATTTAATTTGTCTTGAAGTGTTAGCATGTAGTGGACAACAAACTCTAAACACACCTTTTATGGTTCTGGTTGCAGTGAGACATCTTTCGTTTAAGGCTGGACAGGTAACTAAAGAAGAGTTTGTACATGCTGCATCAGTGCAGTTGAAACACTGCAGCATCTCAACTGAAAAACAAGAACATTTAAAAAAAAAAATACTGTAAATGCCATTTAGCTATGATGAATATTTACACAGGCATTTGGGAGTGATGCAGTTAAGAAACCATTTATTTTGGTAGACGCCTGTCTCAGTGTGAGAGGTCAGTGGTGTTACCTGAGTAGAAGCGAGTGCAGATGAGAGAGAGAGTCAAGATGAGCTTCATCGTGGACAGATAGACAGGCAAGTGAACGGCAGTGGGACTCTGGGCTGGTAGACAGGCAGGTGAACAGCAGTGGTACTGTGGGCTGATCTGGGCTGGTAGACAGGCAGGTGAGGTGCAGTGGTACTCTGGGCTGAGAGACAGGTCCTTATAAACCAGTGAGGAGGAGGAAATGTGGAGAAAGAGATTGGGAGGAATGTGAAGTAAAAGTACCTTATTAATAGAAAATGACTCAAGTAAAAGTGAATCACCCAGTAAAATACTACTTGAGTAAAAGTCTAAAAGTATCTGGTTTTAAATATACTTAAGTGGTGGACAAAGTACTCAATTGTCATACTTGAAGTAAAAAGTAAATGCTATATATAAAATTCCTTATATTAAGCAAATTAGACGGAATGATTATTATTTTTTATTTTTTTAACAGACAGGGACACACTCCAACTCAGACATAATTTACAAACGCAGTAGGAATGGCAACGTGTTATTTTGATAGGTACAGTACATGAATCAGACCATATTGTTGTCCTGAGTGAGCATTCGTATTCTAACAACTGACTACTTTTAGGTGTCAAGGAAAATATATGGGAGTAAAATGTACATATTTTGCTTAGGAATGTAGTGGAGTAAATGTTAAAGTTGTCAACAATATAAATAGTTAAGTACATACAGATACCCCATAAAACTACTTAAGTAGTACTTTCAAATATTCTTACACCACTGGCTGAAGGATGGACATGCAGATAGTGGAAAGAGGACATGGGAGAATGCCAGAAAGATGGAAAGCAATTCTAACAGAACCACAAAAAAATGCTAAACAAGGGAAATGTTATGAATTATGATCAATAGATTTTAAACATTAAATACAACTCACCAATATCTTGCTTTAAATGAAAATGCTAAACAAGGGAAATGTTATGAATTATGATCAATAGATTTTAAACATTAAATACAACTCACCAATATCTTGCTTTAAATGAAAATGCTCTATGATGGTTTCGAAAAAGACAGACACACACCCAACGAGGCAGGAAGTAACAGGCGTATTTCAGTGGTGGCACTTTTATTTAACAAGAGAGGGGGATGTAGAAACTCATGTTGCGTTCATAACTAGTGGCAAAATTGGAAAATATAAACTGGGCAAGTTGTGTGCGAACAAGCTGTGTCTACCATAAACTGAAAGTACAGTTATCATGCTCGTAAACAAATAATATTGTTCAAAAACCATATTAATAGATTGTGTTTATAAATGATGTTTTGTTGCATTTAGCTGCCGGAAAAGCTGTCGAGGTAATTTCCTTTGTATGTGACGCTAGATTTCAGCATGTGGGAGAAGTCAGATCTCAGAGAGCCCCCATTAGTAATTACCAGTTGGAGGGGTGTGTACTTTCATGCGCAGGGTAGCTACAGTACATGTGGTTTGGCTGCATTACAAGTTAACCTGCTCTGCAAAAACAAAAATGCTCCAATATTCTATGGAATTGATTCGTACTGTACAACCATGGTGAGTTGAAGTCTGTAAAGGAACCCTCAACCCACCTATGAACATACCGTACCTGCAAAGGTAAACGATAGATGCATAGGGGTTTAATGAATCCATAGAGTGGATGAACCTAACTGGACCTAGTGATTCTGCTAATAAACACCAACTCTTAGAAAAGCAGCTAGAAAAAAAGAACATATCAGTTATATCACCAGGTTATAGCAACAAGTTCCCATTTTGTTTTATACAGACTGACAAATCCAATTCTTTATTTTACAGTTCATGTGTGGTAAGAGTTAAACCATTGAACACAGGAAGGTTAAAAGAGAGATCAGATCCACTTTCAGCCTTAGACCACATCCCGTTATGTGCTCCACTGGCTTGTACAAACACAACACCAGAAACTACTGTGTAACCATAGAGATAGATACAGAATTTATCCATATGCTTAAAACCTACTAACAGCTGCACTTTGTGGTCTATCTATAACCACTAAAATGTATTTTAATTTAATTTGAGTGATTATGTTTTGGGAGGCCTTGGTAGTCCATTTGTAATGCAGAATTTAATTAAGTTATTCTTTCCAAAGACTTTGTCACTTTCCAACGAAGCCCTTTTCACAACCACACACAGAACATGGGGAGTAGTATTTCAGTGAATACAGAAATATTAATTAGGTAAATGAATAATCATGTGATGAGCCTGACGTGAACTAGCCTGGTCTCAGATCTGTTCGTGCTGTCTCACCAACTCCTGTGGTCATTGTCAACCATACAGCCTAAATAGATCTGGGACCAGGCTTGATGTGAACTGTACCCGAGGCTGCAATACCTTTGACTGAAGGGTGAGGTAACTTCGGATAAATGAAAAAAATCTATATGTAACACATTTCCTTCTGTTCCGTTGAGCAAATTATCATTGTATGCCTTTTCTTTCTCTATCTTCAAATACAAACAGCACATTTTAAATGGTTATAGTTCAAGAAGAACAGATAGTATCAACAATCTTTTGAAATGAAATATACATTGAGTCAGTCTGCACATGTCAACGTTGGTTTGGTGTTTGTAGCTGTAACGGTTCAAGAGCCGTGCCAAATCCAAATACTTCCCATTGTAGCCTATGGAGCGTTTATGCAAGGGTTTCCCAAACTCGGTCCTCGGGGCCCCAAAGGGTGCACGTTTAGTTTTTTGCCCTAGCACTACACAGCCGATTCAAGTCATCAACTATTCATCAAGCTTTGCTCAATTGAATCTGTTGTGTAGGGCCAAAAAACGAAACATGCACCCCTTGGGGTCCGAGAACCGAGTTTTTGAAATGCTGGTTAATGCAAATGTATTTGTGACACACACAAATATGTATGGTCATAATTTTGATGTTTTATTTTGTTGGTTATTTTACGGGGGCC
Source organism: Salvelinus namaycush (assembly GCF_016432855.1). NCBI lineage: Eukaryota > Metazoa > Chordata > Actinopteri > Salmoniformes > Salmonidae > Salvelinus > Salvelinus namaycush. The sequence continues at coordinate 12,695,791 of NC_052315.1, forward strand.
GTCCCTTGTATCCTTTTCTAGGCCTCCTAGGTATTTACATTTAAAGTAATGTATATGATTATTGCGGCTAGGTGGAGCTGTGACGTCAATGGAGAGCGTTAGTGAGATCGTCAGGTCTTGGAGGTTTCTTCTTCCATCTAGGAGAATTCCTACACTACTAATGTTTCTCTGTGTCATCATTTTACCCTGTTCATTCAGGTATGTAATGTGCAAAAGTGCATTATGACTCTCAAAATATTGAGGTAACATGGTTAACTACATAGTCCATGAGTTGATGTTTGAAGGCAATTGAAGGGAGTTTTAACGGAGTGAAAAACTGGTTGGTATTTCTCCCATTGTAAGTAATGGAGGTTGGCTACGTTGCTAATGGTTTACATGTAAGAGAAGGGGTTAAGATGGTGTCAGAACTTTTTATACTTCTTGTACAACGTTTTAGTTCCTCTTTGTTTTATTGTCAATGAACAAAGGTTCAGTTTAGTTCAGTTAGTATATGTAAAAACGTGATGTCACAATAAAATGTGTTAAAGTGATAATGTTTGTACGAAAATAGCATTTAACAGTTAGCCAGCTTGATGCTAACGAAATTTAGCTTGGCTAAGCGCTAGCTAGCTCCAGAATAGTTGTTTTCAGTCAATGTTAGCTTACATGTTTGTGGTTTATAACGTAATGGTTGTAGCATTGTTTAGCACAGGCCTCCAGTAAACATACGCTCGTACAACTGACTATCCTATTAATCCTCGATTTCGGCGATGTCATTTACAAAATTGCCTCCAACACTCTACTCAGCAAACTGGATGCAGTCTATCACAGTGCTATCCGTTTTGTCACCAAAGCCCCATATACCCCCCACCACTGTGACCTGTATGCTCTCATCGGCGGCCCTCGCTACATATTCGTCGCCAAACCCACTGGCTCCAGGTCATCTATAAGTCTTTGCTAGGTAAAGCTCCGCCTTATCTCAGCTCACTGGTCACCATAGCAACACCCATCCGTAGCACACGCTCCAGCAGGTATATCTCACTGGTCATCCCCAAAGCCAAAACCTCCTTTGGCTCTGTTGCCAATGACTGGAACGAATTGCAAAAATCGCTGAAGTTGGAGACTTACATCTCCCTCACTAACTTAAAGCATCAGCTATCTGAGCAGCTTACCGATCGCTGCAGCTGTACACAGCCCATCTTTAAATAGCCCATCCAACTACCTACCTTATCCCCATATTGTTTTAATTATTATTTTCTGCTCTTTTGCACACCAGTATTTCTACTTGCACATCATCATCTGCACATCTATCAATCCAGTGTTAATTTGCTGAATTGTAATTACTTCACCACTATGGCCTATTTATTGCCTTACCTCCTTACTCCATTTGCACACATTGTATATAGATTTTTCTATTGTGCTATTGACTTGATATATATATATATATATATATATATATATAATGTGAATGTGTACAGTGGATGTATGGTTATAGTTTTTAACCTGAGACCTTTTATTTCTTTGAGCTGGAATATGAAATGTGAAGATTTAATACTACAATAGAGTTGTAATGGATAATTGATTGACAACAATTTTCTTTTCTTTTTTTTTTTTTACAAAAGACAACAATATTTTAATGAATCTTGGAGAATGCCTACTACTGAACACTACTAACATTTCTCTGTCTCATCATTTTACCATATTAATTCAGGTGTATTATCTGCTGACCACATCTCTGTCCGAGGAGTGTAACATATGCATAAAGGTGGTTTATTGTTTGTAGCTTAAACAGTTGAAATGTAGTTATGGTTCATATTTTTTCTATGTTAACCTATAACCATTCAAATACATTGGCATTTATGCAAATCTGGTTACAGTGTGAAAAGTATAAGTAGTATCAAAAAGCAACCTATGTTGAATCAGTGTGCACATTCTAGAGTTGGTTTGGTGTTTGTAGCATAAAAGGTTAAAGACTGGTAGCTACCTGAATTTTCTCCATTCAAGTCTATGGCCATTGAACTGCATTGGGATTCATGCAAATATGGTTGTAGTGTGAAAAGTATTGGTTGTGTCAAAACTTTTTTTTCAGACTGAAGACAGTCTGGCTTTAAGGTGGTAGTAGGTGACTCAGTTAATTATCTTGGATGTGTGCTAGGCAACCATCTGACAAAAAAAATTCTAAAGTGAACCAGAACATTCACATTTCTGGATAAGGCAGCAATGGTGGCATTGGCAGGGGCTCTTGCTCAGTGCCACATTATTAGGCATGCTGTTCCTTGTACAGTAGTGCCCCCAAGATAATTTAAAAACAAACTGAAAACATATTCTGTAATATTCTTAACCTCTACTTAATCACCCTCCCGGATCCGGGATCCTCCTCATCAGAAAAGCTGACTAGCATAGCGCCACAAGTAAATGAAATCACAAGTCCAATACAGCAAATGAAAGATAAACATCTTGTGAATCCAGCCAACATGTCCGATTTTAAAATGTTTTACAGCGAAAACACAACATATATTTATGTTAGCTCACCACAATAGCCCAACACAAAACGCCATTTTTTTCACCGCAAAGATAGCTTTCACAAAACCCACAAATAGAGATAAAATTAATCACTAACCTTTGAACAACTTCATCAGATGACATCATGTTACACAATACATTTATGTTTTGTTCGAAAATGTGCATATTTATTGCTATAAATCCTGGTTTTACATTGCAACCATGGTCACAAATGGCACCAAAACAGCCAGAATAATTACAGAGAGCAACATGAAATACATAAATACTCATCATAAAACATTTATGAAAAATACATGTTGTACAGCAAATGAAAGATAAACATCTTGTGAATCCAGCCAATATTTCCGATTTTTTAAGTGTTTTACAGCGAAAACACAACATATATTTATGTTAGCTCACCACGATATCCAAAAACACACCGCCATTTTTCCACCGCTAAGATAACTTTCACAAAACCCACAAATAGAGATAAAATTAATCACTATCCTTTGAACAACTTCATCAGATGACAGTCTTATAACATCATGTTATACAATACATTTATGTTTTGTTCGAAAATGTGCATATTTATAGCTACAAATCCTGGTTTTACATTGTGAATATGGCGCCAAAATGCACCAAATTGTCCGGAGAAATTTTGGAGAGTCACGTAATCTAACCAAAAAACTCATCATAAACTTTGCTGAAAAATACATGTTGTACAGCAAATGAAAGATACACTGGTTCTTAATGCAACCGCTGTGTTAGATTTTAAAAAATAACTTTAGTACAAAGCACAGCATGCAATAATCTGAGACAGCGCTCAGCCATTCTCCGCCATGTTGGAGCCAACATATTCCACAAAAATACGAAATAACATCATAAATATTCTCTTACCTTTGATGATCTTCCATCAGAATGCAGTGCAAGGAGTCCTAGTTCCACAATAAATCGTTGTTTTGTTTTAGAATGTTCATTTCTTCTGTCGAATTAGCAACTTTGGCTAGCATGGTGGAGCTCAAGTGTCCATGAAGATTTTACGCATGAACGAAAAAATAGCCACCGTGCTTCTACACCTGCATTGCTTGCTGTTTGGGGTTTTAGGCTGAGTTTCTGTACAGCACTTTGAGATATCAGCTGATGTAAGAAGGGCTATATAAATACATTTGATTTGATTTGATGGTTCATCTGAGGGCATAGCAGGATTTCATATAAGTGTCTGGATTAGTGTCCCGCTCCTTGAAAGCGGCATCTCTAGCCTTTAGCGCGGTGTGGATGTTGCCTGTAATCCATAGCTTCTGTCGGGGATATGTACATACGGTCACTGTGCGCACAATGTTGTCGATCCACTTATTGATGTAGCCTGTGACTGAGGTGGTATACTCCTTAATGCATTTGGATGAATCACAGAACATATTACAGTCTGTGCTAGCAAAACAGTCAACATATGACAACAAATGAATGCAATCTCATTTAATGAGGAAAATTATCTTGGGTTGGAGAAGCCTCTAGTGATGGCTCTATACATTCTGGTGAAAAAGGAGGGTTTGCGACTCTTCTCTTCAGGTGGGAAGGAATATGCGATGTCATTTCCCTCTGGAGCAAAGGTGCCATGAGAATTTGTCCTCGACTCTGCAAAGAAAGACCATCCAGTATGTCATGGGTAACAATTCAGAGGAGAGTGCAATGTCTTTCTAAATGAATTAGTGGAATGGTAAAGGGATAATGTCTTAGTCTTGACTGAGCAGCAGCCTAAACAACAGCAGGGCTTACCTGTAAAGTACACAGTAGGGGAAGTGTTCTGAGCCTGGTACTCCATAGACTCTTGAGGACAGTGGTCCTTGCTAACTTTCTTGGGACCCTGGTTGGTGGGAAAAGGCACATTATAATGGAAAATGTTATATATCTTAAAATACAGTATATCAACTGCAAAAAGGCAATACAATGCTAAAATACTGAATTATTTAAACAAATAATATCTCATACATTCAAAAGCAGTGTTATTCATGAACATGTACTTGTACTATACCTTTGTGTTAAAGCATATCTTGCTAAACATTGTTTTCTTGCTTTTCTTGGACTTGAAGATGGGGATCTGCTCTCCAGTACTGCTGGTGGTTTCCCTTACCAAATCCAACATCCCTTCTACAATGTCACTGGTGGCCATGCTGGTACCGGACTCAAAAGAACATTTGACATTGGCTTTGGTGATCATTTGATGACTTGAGCCAACTGATAAGGCATCCATCATTTTGTTGACCATGACCTTGGTGAGCTGATTCATTGTGTCACTATCCTCTGGCTTGCCCTGATTGAGCTGGATAGGAAAGACCATGCAAGTAGAGGTGCTTGGTTCGTTCTGGACTGAAACATCAATGTTTATATCTTCAAACTCATCTGATGTCTGTTTTAGGATGCCCTTCACTGTCTCTTCAGCAAATATCTGGAGAAGCTGAGAGGAGAGCTTCCTGGATATGGCACATTGTTCCTTTCCCCATTTCAGCCTTGAAAGAATGGAGTCTGAAGCACTTCTGGCTGCTGCCAATGTTAGGACCTGTGGAGTGCTGTGGCTGTCCTGAATGGCTATCACTTTATCCACAAATTCATGACTGAAAATGTGGATGGTCCCAGTGGAAATTATTTTTCTCAATTTCCTTACAGCAGATCGGAGGTTGTCAGGATGAGAAGCAACTTTTCCATCTTCCTGTGTGTTCTCAACACTTTCCACCATTCTGTCCACTACCACCCCAGCAGCTTGCCTGACTTTGTCCACAAAGGATGGGGGAAGTAAGTCCTCTGTGTGAAACAAGTCCTGAATGATCATGTTTCTTACAATGGGTAAGTCACTCTGAGCAGGTAATTCAGTGGGGATGGGAGTACCGGGCAAGGTGAAGTCCCATTCTGACTGCTTTGATTTTGAAGTAGGTGATAGAGAGATGGAGGAGTGTGAAGAAGAGGTATTTCTTGTCTTTTGGCTGGCAGCACTCCTACAACGGATCATGCCAATATCCTCCAGCATGGATCCTGAGAGCTCAGTGGTTTTAGGTAGTAATTCATGCGGAATGTCCACACAGGCATCTTTTCCACCAGGTGTAACACTGCTCTGGTTGACCTCAAGATGGCCGAGACTTGCTCTTTGTGATGCAGGACTGCTTTGATATGTAAAGATTTGGATTGAACCAAGTGTTGTGTCTGATATTTGAAGATACTTTCTGAGAAACTCCGTAATCTTACTTTGCAGACTGTAGTAGATGTTACAAGCAACAGACCAGATCCTTTTCTCAGAAACCTGTCCAGTGGTGAGTAGGGAGGTTCCAGATACCATGTCAGATGATTGGGTGGTCAGGGTGAGCTCCTGCAGTTCTTTCACCATGTTTTGTATAATATCAGTAGATGTGGTGGATGTAGATACAGACTGGAGGTACTTATCTGTTGTACCTTCCTCCACAATGTTAAATGATCTAGAGAGGACCTCACTCACTCCTTTCTCAGCTTTGGTTTGGAACTCAAGACTAGAGAGTTTCTGGAGGCTCTTTGTTGAAAGACTATGGGAAGATGCAATGCCTTTGGAGGCAGCCGTGCTGCAATCTAGACTTACTGGAGAGGTTCGCTCAGGAGAATCTTGGAGACGTTCAAACATGTCTTCACATGGTGTTGGGGACCTTGACAAGGAGATGTTATTCAGCTGAGACAGAACACCACCTACCAACACGTTGACCTCAAGGGACATATCAGATATTTTCTTTCCTACTGTGGAGGAGAAAGGTTCTTTTGATATCTCGGCCTCGCATGAGGTCAAGATAGTTGAAATGACCTCTTTGGTACTATTGTTCATTAGACACTCGTCTGTTTCAGTCCAGAGAAGTTTTGAACTCTCGCTGACACCCCTGTGTAGAGCCACTTCCTGGTTCAAACTGGGCAAGTGAGGCACCCTCTTACTAGCTTGCGTCAAGTTCTGGCTTGCCAAACCAGGGTACTCCTCAGTCACAAGATGTCCAGAGTCCTCTGTGGGTGTATGGCTGGACATTCTTTTCTGCACGTCTGACCTCCGCCGGTGAATGGTGAAGTCCTTTAATGCCTTCTTAATATTGTTATATAAACTAGTGGTAGCAGACCAGATCCTGCTCTTTCGCTTTTGTGCATTTTCCTGGAGGTCAGGTTCTCTCTGATATACCTCCGATGGTTGTGTCAAGTTTTGCAAGTCTTCCACAAATGTGTCAATGATGACAAAGGCAGCAGAATCCACACAAATATCATTTGACAAGGTGCTCTGGTTTTGAATGGAACCAGACCTGGATGCTACAGAATAAGCAGGCTTTGTACTAGTTAAGCTACTGGTGGACTTTTCAACTAGGAACTCACTCACTGCTTGAGTGGTGTTTCTCTTGAATTCCTCACTTGAGAGTTTTTTCATGCAATTTAACAGACTGGTCAAAGAAGCTGTGGCCTTACTTCTGCTGTCCTCATTTTGAGAGGGGAACTCACATACTATTGATGATGAGGCCCTTGAATGGGAGATATCCCCAAGCTGAGCCAGAACACCCTCTACAAATTGTTGTCTCTCAATAGAGAAGTCTGATTCTTTTTCTCCAACAGTGTACAGGGGGTCCTCATTTGACATCTCAGTGTCGTACAAGACCAGAAGCTCTGAGATGACTTCTTTGGTGCAAGTTGTCAGAAGGAGCTTGCTTTCTTCTGAGTCAGTTTGTGCCCAAAGAAGTTTTGAGCTCTCACTTAGGCCTCTTTGTAAAGTAACTTCACCAGTGGACTCTGGCAACTGAGGCTCACTCTTACTGGGCCTATTTTTCATGTCTAAGCAAGGAAGTGGAACTGTCTCCTTAAACTCAGCATTTATGATGTTGTCATCAGATGTGACAATGCTCTTTAGGGCAAATCTCTGAAGCTTGCCGAAATAATCATTCAAGTTGTTTTGGATGCTGTGGTAAATGTGAACAGCAGCAGACCAGGCACACTTCTGTTGGGGACACTCTTCAGATTCAGCCAAGGACTTCATATCTGACACGAAAGTCTTAACAACTATTGACGCTGCTGAGCCCACTGGGTGAATTGACTCTGTCTTTACAATGCCAGACAATGTTTGACCTGATACAGCACCTGTTAACTCGGACTGAACGACTGAAATAGGAAAGCTCAAACTACTGACTTTTTTGGCAAGAACTCCACTCACTGCTTGCATTGCTGATGTTAGAAACTCCCGGCTGGAGAGTTTTTGGATGCTCTTAGACGTGAGCGTGCAGGAGGAACCAGATTCACCAATATTGTAGCTGCTCTCGTATTTCCTTATCAGGGCATCAAGATCATCAATGAAGCCAACATGCGATGCCAAAAACGTGATCTTGTCCTTCAGATCTTTCAGCAAATTCTGTTCGTTCTCATCAACAAAAGCCACTATTGTGTCAGAGATGGTGGTCATGACTTGCCCTGTTAGACTCTTGCTCTCTTGGTCAACTTTTTCAAGTTTAGCAGCCAGCTCTCTCACCATGCCGTCAGTCACCTTGGTCTGTGAGTCTCCCCTTACAGGTGTCACTTGAGAGGTTTGGCTCGCGGAGGCACTCTTAATGACCACTGATACGGCCGACTTGACATCTTTAATCACTTCTGCCATTACAGCAGGGGTCATCTTTGGAGAGCTTGCGATTCCAGATGGAGAATCGGACATGCATGCAAGTTTGGAGAGAGATCCTTGCAGGCTGTCCTGCACACAGGTGACGAGGGTGTCCTCTGAGAGACCTAAAAGGACTTGTAGCGACTCGGAGTTGGTGGTCTTCTTCTGCACATCAGACAGAGAGGTTTGAGTCCTTGAAAAAAAAAAACAGAAATCATCACAGTCAAACAAATAATATGTAAGGCTGTGAGGCACGTTGCTCTGGTGGAGGTGTGTCAAACACATCTGCACCATTGAAAATAATGGGGGAATCGTTGCCTTTGCTCTGGGAAAACACCTTAGTGTGGTGGAGGTGTGTCAACCACATCTAATAATAAAAAATAATAATTTATTCAACTTCTATAGCTCTTTTCATGATAGAAAGAGAAAAGAGAAAAGCTTCTGCCGGTTTGGAGAAGAAAAGAAAACAGACTAAATTATTCTGTTTTAAAGTCAAATAATATATGATAAATTAGAGTACTTTTTTTGTATAAGTAATTTGTATTGAAACTGACTTGTACAGTTGAAGTCGGAAGTTTACATACACTTAGGTTGGAGTCATTAAAACTCGTTTTTCAACCAGTCCACAAATTTATTGTTAACAAACTATAGTTTTGGCAAGTCGGTTAGGACATCTACTTTGTGCATGACACAAGTCATTTTTCCAACAAATGTTTACAGACAGATTAACTTATAATTCACTGTATCTCAATTCCAATGGGTCAGAAGTTTACATGCACTAAGTTGACTGTGCCTTTAAACAGCTTGGAAAATTCCAGAAAAGGATGTCATGGCTTTAGAAGCTTCTGTTAGGCTAATTGACATAATTTGAGTCTGTGGATGTATTTCAAGGCCAGCCTTCAAACTCAGTGCCTCTTTGCTTGACATCATGGGAAATTCAAAAGCAATCAGCCAAGACCTCAGAAAAAAATTTGGTTCATCCTTGGGAGGAATTTCCAAACACCTGAAGGTACCACGTTCATCTGTACAAACAATAGTACGCAAGTATAAACACCATGGGACCACGCAGCCGTCATACCTCTCAGAAAGGAGTCGCGTTCTGTCTCCTAGAGATGAATGTACTTGGGTGCGAAAAGTGCAAATCAATCCCAGAACAACAGCAAAGGCCCTTGTGAAGATGCTGGAAGAAACAGGTACAAAAGTTTCTATATCCACAGTAAAACGAGTCCTATATCGACATAACCTGAAAGGCCGCTCAGCAAGGAAGAAGCCACTGCTCCGGAAACTGCCATAAACAACGGTTTGCAACTGCACATGGGGACAAAGATCGTACTTTTTGGAGAAATGTCCTCTGGTCTGATGAAACAAAAATAGAACTGTTTGGCCATAATGACCATCATTATGTTTGGAGGAAAAAGGGTGAGGCTTGCAAGCCAAAGAACACCATCCCAACCGTGAAGCACGGGGGTGGCAGAATAATGTTGTGGGGGTGCTTTGCTGCAGGAGGGACTGGTGCACTTCACAAAATAGATGGCATCATGAGGAAGGGAAATTATGTGGATATATTGAAGCAGCATCTCAAGACATCAGTCAGGAAGTTAAAGCTTGGTCGCAAATGGGTCTTCCAAATGGACAATGACCCCAAGCATACTTCCAGAGTTGTGGCAAAATGGCTTAAGGACAACAAAGTCAAAGTATTGGAGTGGCCATCACAAAGCCCTGACCTCAATCCTATAGAAAATGTGTGGGCAGAACTGAAAAAGCGTGTGCGAGCAAGGAGGCCTACAAACCTGACTCAGTTACACCAGCTCTGTCAGGAGGAATGGGCCAAAATTCTCCCAACTTATTGTGGGAAGCTTGTGGAAGGCTACCCAAAACATTTGACCCAAGTTAAACAATTTAAAGGCAATGCTACCAAATACTAATTGAGTGTATGTAAACTTCTGACCCACTGGGAATGTGATGAAAGAAATAAAAGCTGAAATAAATTATTCTTTCTTCTATTATTCTGACATTTCACATTCTTAACATAAAGTAGTGATCCTAACTGACCTAAAACAGGGAATTTTCACAAGGATTAAATGTCAGGAATTGTGAAAAACTGAGTTTAAATGTATTTGGCTAAGGTGTATGTAAACTCAGAATTCAACTGTATATGGCAATATCTATCCTCTTTAAAAAAAATCGAAATTGCTATAAACATCAAATAGTGTTTAAGGACAATCGTAAATACAAGGCAGTATTGAAGAATGGTTACGGACATACCTCATGGCTGGCATGGGCAATGGTTTTGGGCAGTAGCTTCCACTGCCCAGACTGCGCATCTCCTTAGTCAGGTAAATCTCCTTGAACTTAAGTTGTTGTGATTCCTGCTCTTCTTCCTCTTCTTGCTCCATACAGTTGGAGGAAGGGTAGGGAGTCGGGATGCGAAAGCTATTGTAAGACTTTCGACTGCCTGGCCTCTTAGGTACACCAGCCTCAGTAAATCTCACGCGGGACTTGGTGTTAGCCTTATCGTCCTCCAGACTGGTGAGTGACGCTGTGAGAGATCTCTGTGACAATGGAGAGGAGGCAGCATCTTGGATGCCCAGTAGTTCGTAAAGACCTGGGATGATGATCTGCATCAGCTTGTCTGATAAAAACTGGACAATCCTCAGACACAAGCCGGCAAGCTGTTGTTTTGTCAGCTGTATTCCAGAAACAGAAGAAGTGCTTTAAAATGTTGCACAGTGCGTCTTTCAAAAGCTTATGAACAAGGTTAAATATTCAGTGATCATTGTATTCTAAATAAGCTTTCATATCTTACCGGGTCAGAAAGGCCATTACGAATCCCACTCCATTGCCTGAAAATTATTCATATGAATTATTCATATTCAATTTATGAATATTGTCAGAAATGTCGGTCAGTAGAGTCATCAGATTAGACAGTATTTTACACACGCTTTGTAGCAATTGTTTTGACAACATTGTGGTGTGATGTAACTTTTTCCGCACTGGAAATGTAGTTGTTGAATCTGCTTTCATATAATCCTATTGCTTTCCAGGTTTGATAGTAGTACTGTACCAAAGAAAATAGAACATACTCCTCAGTTAGGTTCTGCAGGAAGTTGATAATCAGTGAAAAAGACTCAAGATGTTTCGCACTGTTGAGGCTCTCCTCTTCTGTGGTTTCCACAGTGCTGCTTTGCTTCTGGTAGAAATAAACATTAGGTGTCTCAAATAATGGCACCAACAGAGTCAAACTTATCAAATTTAAACAACTGAAACACAACAGAGATGGTTGTGGTACGTCAACATTGCCAATGATAGCATCCCTATAACATTTTATTGGATTAATGTTGAAATATGAAATCACGGTCAACTCAAAAGGTCAACTTACCATCTCATTGACAGTTTCAGAGGTCAGGTGGTCATCCACCACACAGACAGGGAGGTCTAGAGACTGGGACAAGTCTCTATGGTCATAACCAGAAGAGAATGGAAACAACATCAGAGCAATCCCAATGGCAGAATCTAACCACTGTCTTCATGTTAAAGACTCACTTAGTAGTTAATACATGGCCACAAATAATGAGGGGTTCAAATAGATCTGCTGGGGACTTGACCCTACAAATGACTCCAAGACTGACGCCTGACCTGCCCCATAACAAGTTCTCTCTTATTAGTCTCTCTCTCTTAATCTCCACACAGAGTGCTGGAGATTAACTGGACAGAGTGTGAGTGGCCTTACCTGACTGTCTCAGTGTCAGAAACATCATAGTCTTGTTGTTCTATGTCCTCCAGGGACATCTCAGCTACAGCAGAGGGGGCAAAGCCCGGGATGATCTCTCAAGCTGAAAATAATGACTGTTTATGTGAACTGAATCATTTACAGTGGCTTGCGAATGTATTCACCCCCCTTGGCATTTTTCCTATTTTATTGCCTTACAACCTGGAATTAAAATTGATTTTTGGGGGGTTTGTATCATTTGATTTACACAACATGCCTACCACTTTGAAGATGCAAAATATTTTCTATTCACCTCCCAAAGTCAATACTTTGTAGAGCCACCTTTTGCAGCAATTACAACTGCAAGTCTCTTGTGGTACGTCTCTATAAGCTTGGCACATCTAGCCGCTGGGACTTGCCCATTCTTCAAGGCAAAACTGCTCCAGCTCCTTCAAGTTGGATGGGTTCCGCTGGTGTACAGCAATCTTTAAGTCATACCCCAGATTCTCAATTGGATTGAGGTCTGGGTTTTGACTAGGCCATTCCAAGACATTCAAATGTTTCCCCTTAAACCACTCGAGTGTTGCTTTAGCAGTATGCTTAGGGTCATTGTCCTGCTGGAAGGTGAACCTCTGTCCCAGTCTCAAATCTCTGGAAGACTGAAACAGGTTTCCCTCAAGAGTGTCCATGTATTTAGCGCCATCCATCATTCCTTCAATTCTGACCAGTTTCCCAGTCCCTGCCAATGAAAAACATCCCCACAGCATGATGATGCCACCACCATGCTTAACTGTAGGGATGGTATTCTCGGGGTGATGAGACATTTTCCTTGATGGCTAAAGAGCTCAATTTTGTCTCATCTGACCAGAGTACCTTCTTCCATACGTTTGGGGAGTCTCCCACATGCCTTTTTGCAAACACCAAACGTGTTTGCTTATTTTTCTCTTTAAGCAATGGCTTTTTTCTGGTCACTCTTACGTAAAGCCCAGCTCTGTGGAGTGTATGGCTTAAAGTGGTCCTATGGACAGATACTCCAATCTCCGCTGTGGAGCTTTGCAGCTCTTTCAGGGTTATCTTCGGTCTCTTTGTTGCCTCTCTGGTTAATGCCCTCCTTGCCTGGTCCGTGAGTTTTGGTGGGCGGCCCTCTCTTGGCAGGTTTGTTGTGGTGCCATATTCTTTCCATTTTTTAATAATGGATTTAGTGGTGCTCTGTGGGATGTTCAAAGTTTCTGATATTTTTTTATAACCCAACCCTGATCTGTACTTCTCCACAACTTTCTCCCTGACCTGTTTGGAGAGCTCCTTGGTCTTCATGGTGCCGCTTGCTTGGTGGTACCCCTTGCTTCTTGGTGTTGCAGACAGGTGGACTTTATTTAACTAATAATGTGACTTCTGAAGGTAATTGGTTGCACCAGATCTTATTTAGGGGCTTCATAGCAAAGAGGGTGAATACAGATGCACGCACCACTTTTCCATTTGACATTTATTTGACTATTTTGAAACAAAATATTTTTTTCATTTTACTTCACCAATTTGGACTATTTTGTGTATGTCCATTACATGAAATCCAAATAAAAATCAATTTATATTACAGCTTGTAATGCAACAAAATAGGAAAAACGCCAAGGGGGATGAATACTTTTGCAAGGCACTGTATCTTAATGGATCCAATCAATATGCTTAGTTTTCTGGAGATTTCATGTTTGACCAATATGCATGCAGCCCACCTTTTCACAACGATAAACATGTTATGTTTTTTTTAAAATATTAGAACAAGTGGTTGACTTAGGTAGGAACTCACTGCTGCTGAATACGCCACCTCAAATGTTCCTCCTATAGTATAAGTTCAAAAGAATTGTGGAGCTCCTGCACCTAAAATATTATTATAATATTCATTTGTAAAGCACTTTTCATTATACAAGAATAATCTCAATGTGCATAAAATAAAAAGATAAATAGAGAAATAGTTACAAAAAAATATATATAAAATATAAACAGTACCGGCACCTATTTCATTCCAGGTCAAGCACTGATTAGAACATTTGGAATATGAGAATGTTAGAAGGACACCATGACATCATCAGACACATAATATAGAGACCATCTATAGACACAGACTGTACCTTGTAATAGAGAGACCATCTATAGACACACACTGTACATTGTAATGTAGAGACCATCTATAGACACAGACTGTACCTTGTAATAGAGAGACCATCTATAGACGCAGACTGTACCTTGTAATTTAGAGACCATCTATAGACACATACTGTACATTGTAATATAGAGACCATCTATAGACACAGACTGTACCTTGTAATATAGAGACCATCTATAGACACAGACTGTACCTTTTAATATAGAGACCATCTATAAACACAGACTGTACCTTATAATATAGAGACCATCCATAGACATACCTTGTAATATAGAGACCATCTATAGACACAGACTGTACCTTGTAATATAGAGACCATCTATAGACACAGACTGTACCTTGTAATATAGAGACCATCTATAGACATACCTTATAATATAGAAACCATCTATAGACACAGACTGTACCTTGTAATATAGAGACCATCTATAGACACAGACTGTACCTTGTAATATAGAGACCATCTATAGACACAGACTGTACCTTGTAATTTAGAGACCATCTATAGACATACCTTATAATATAGAGACCATCTATAGACACAGACTGTACCGTGTAATATAGAGACCATCTATAGACACAGACTGTACCTTGTAATATAGAGACCATCTATAGACATACCTTATAATATAGAGACCATCTATAGACACAGACTGTACCTTGTAATATAGAGACCATCTATAGACATACCTTATAATATAGAAACCATCTATAGACACATACTGTACCTTGTAATATAGAGACCATCTATAGACACAGACTGTACCTTGTAATATAGAGACCATCTATAGACACAGACTGTACATTGTAATATAGAGACCATCTATAGACATACCTTATAATATAGAGACCATCTATAGACACATACTGTACCTTGTAATATAGAGACCATCTATAGACACAGACTGTACCTTGCAATATAGGTTCAGAATCTATTTACCCCGGTAGGATGGCTGGCCAGGTTCAAGATCTATTTACCCCAGTGAGATGGCTGCCAGGTCCGGAATCTATTTACCCCGGTAGGATGGCTGGCCAGGTTCAGGATATATTTACCCCAGTAGTAGGTTTGATTTGATCTCAGTGCAAGAGGCGTCACTACAGTCCCTGGTTCGAACCCAGGCTTTATCACACCCGGCCGTGATCATCGTACGGGGTAGGCCGTCATTGTAAATAAGAATTTGTTCTTAACTGACTTGCCTGGTTAAATAAAAAAATCCCAAAATATGGATTTATATATTCTCAAATTAAAGCTGACAGTCTGCACTACCCTCATAGTCATTGTATGTAAAAATTAAAAAAATTGTAAAAATGGGTCACTGTCCCAATACTTATGGACTCACTGTACTGTATTTGTTCATGAGAATCCAGGGTTCCCCAAATACTCTGAAGCAGTCTGTAAGGTACATTGCATTCAAAAAGTATTCAGACCCGTTGAGTTTTTCAACATTTTGTTGCCTTACAGCCTTATACTAAAATGTATAGATTTTTCCCCCCTTATCAATCTACATACAATACCCCATAAAAACAGATTTTTATTTTACTTTAATTTATTTAAAAACAAATAAATCGGAAATAGCACATATACATAAGTATTCAGACCCATTTCTCAGTTCTTTGTTGAATCACCTTTGGCAGCAATTGCAGCCTCGAGTCTTCTTGGGTATAACGTTACAAGCTTGGCACATCTGTATTTGGGGAGTTTCTCCCATTCTTCTCTGCAGATCCTCTCAAGCTCTGTCAGGTTGGATGGGGAACGCCGCTGGACAGCTATTTTCAGGTCTCTACAGAGATGTTCGATCGGGTTCAGCTCTGGGCTCTGGCTGGGCCACTCAAAGACATTCAGAGACTTGTCCCGAAGCCACTCCTGCATTGTATTGGCTGTGCGCTAAGGGTCATTGTCCTGTTAGAAGGTGAACTTTCACCCCAGTGTGTGGTTCTGAGCACTCTGGAGCCAGTTTTCAACAAGGTTCTCTCTGTACTTTGCTCCGTTCATCTTTCCCTAGATTCTGACAAGTCTCCCAGTCCCGGCTGCTGAAAAACATCCCCACAGCATGATGCTGCCACCACCATGCTTCACCGTAGGGATGGTGCCAGGTTTCCTCTAGACGTGACGCTTGGCATTCAGGCCAAAGAGTTCAATTTTGGTTTCATCAGACCAGAGAATCTTGTTTCTCATGTCTGAGTCCTTGGGATACCTTTTACTGAGCAGTGGCTTCCGTCTGGCCACTCTACCATAAGGGTCTGATTGGTGGAGTGCTACAGAGATGGTTGTCCTTCTGGAAGGTTCTCCCATCTCCACAGAGGAACTCTGGAGCTCTGTCAGAGTGACTATCATGTTCTTGGTCACCTCCCTGACCAAGGCCCTTCTCCGCTGAATGCTCAGTTTGGCCGGGCGGCCAGCTGTAGGAAAAGTCTTGGTGGTTACAAACTTCTTCCATTTAAGAATGATAGAGGCCACTGTGTTCTTGGGGACCTTCAATGCTGCAGGCAGTTTTTGGTACCCTTACCCAGATCTGTGCCTCGACACAATCCTGCCTCGGAGCTCTACGGACATTTCCTTCGACCTCATGGCTTGGTCTTTGCTCTGACATGCACTGTCAACTGTAGGACCTTAGGTGTGTGCCTTTCCAAATCATATCCAATCAATTGAATTTACCACATGTGGACTCCAATCATGTAGAAACATCTCAAGGATGATCAATGGAAACAGGATGCACCTGAGCTCAATTTCGAGTCTCATAGCAAAGGGTTTGAATAGTTATGAAAATAAGGTATTTCTGTTTTTTTCCATTTTAAATTGCAAAAATGTCTAAAAACCTGTTTTGCTTTGTCATTATGGGATATATTGTGTAGATTGATGAGGAAAATGTTGTATGTAATCCATTTTAGAGTAAGGCTGTAATGTAAAAAATGAAATGTGTAAAAAGTCAATGGGTCTGAATACTTTCCAAATGCACTGAAGCAGTCTATAAGGTACATCTTATTACAGTTTAGGCCTACCTTGTTATTTTCTTCCATCTGGCAATATCATTTCAATGGATTAAATCTATTTAGTTTGTTTTGTTGCTTGTATTTGTATTAATTGTTTAAAAATACAAGTATTATCTACTTTCTGAAGAACAGCCAAGCTGATAGGCAACATAGAACCTACAGACAATTATGACATCATTGGAACACATGCACATGTCACAAACACCTTCAGCCCAAAAAAAGCAGTGTAGCAGTGCTGCCCAAGCTGGGGTCGATACACTTTTATTAGGCTTTTATTCAGATTCACAAACAATGCTCTACTTGAAGTCAATGAGTAAACATGTAGCAACATGGCTGAGCTTTAACGTGTAAGTAGTAGTTGACACTAACCATATGTATAATCCTAAAATGCTTGCCCCAAAAACCTGTCTAGAACCCAGGTATGTCTCCTGCTATCTATAGTATCTTTAAGGTACATTTTATAACAGTTTAGGCCTACCTTATTATTTTCTTCCATCTAGCAATATCATTTTAAGGGCAAATACACACACGTGTTGTAGGCCAATGAAATCCATAGTTTTAATCACAGTTTACAGTAAGGAAGGGGACTTCTGTAACACTTTATGACATTACAAAGGTATGACAGCTATGGAGAATCATTTTCAAAACAATGTCCAAAACTCCAAAACAGGAAATCATTGGATGTGATTCATTCGATTCTATGCTATTTCATCTCTGAGGACTGACATGGAAGCAACCATTACATAACCCTGAACTCAATAACCCCACCCCAGTTTCAGAAGAGATATCAAACCATATCTTTTCATTCTGTATTACATACACCCAGGCTGTGCCTGGACAGTGATGGATGGCTATATGGAGCATCCTTGTCCATCATGTTCAGTATGTTTAGTACTCTCACCACAGCGAGGAAGCAGAGTACCAGTTGTGGTAGGTGCAGGCAGAGCATAGTAGTTAAAGGCAGTGTCCAATGTATAAGAGGTAGCCTATCCATCCCCATATCAACACCTGCAGCATCTCACTCCCCCATTTACCACAACTTCCAAACTAACTGGACCTAAAACAATGTGTAACTTCGTGGCCATTCCAAGTCAGGATCACACCTAATACCAAATAGCTAAAGAAGATAAACCACAAATAAATGTATGTTTTGTAGGGGGGATTAATGAGTTGACGATTATGTGGTGGTTGTTTCACTGTCGATGATGAAATTGAATTCAATCGAAACAGTCAGACCCAATGATTTACTGTTCGTAAGGACAGAGTGCCACTAGTAATATTGAACATTAAGTCGAAATGTAGCTAGGGGAGTTCAAGATCCAAGATCACATTTTCTTTCTATTGATTAGCCCTTCTGTCAAGTGTCGTTTGTCCAGTAAAAAGCTCAAACAAACAAGCTCAAACTTTTCTTAAGATTATCAGTCAGATTCTGTGATCAATGTGAATCTGTGAACAGTCTTGTGAATTTTTACTAGAATCCCCATTAGCTAACGCTATAACGTTAGCTAATCTTCCTGTGGTCCAACACCAATTGATAATACATTACAAACAATTACAAATTAAGACTTTACAAACATTTAACAAGTAGACAATACAGACAATTAAAATACCCGACAGGAAACACATTTAGCATTCAGTTTATGCTTTGTAGGTGATGCAATAACTGTAAGCTATAGAGCTCATGGCCAAGGTGAGTTAAGCGGCTAGAGTGGTTTCCTATATGCCCATGCTGCACATAGCCTAACCCAATGCACTACTTAGCCTAGTAAACAAGCCTAAACACCTGCGGTAAGTTGCCACTATTCACCGTTACAGGGGTCAGAGATCACAACCAGAAGCCTACCACTACCAACGGGCTACAGCTGTTCAGTATTGTTGTCTAATTTATGGACATCGTCTATGTGACATTTTTTTTTTAATCAAGTAGGCCCAACACAGCTTCAGAAGATGTAGGTAGGCCTATGGCTACTACATTTGACCAATATGCATGTACCCATTTTTCAGTTAGCATGGTCATGTTTTCTTTCACGTGAGAAATATTAACCAAAGCATCATTTTCCCTTGCTTATCTCCTTCAAAATACTACAAGCTGCAGAGCTATATAAATAATGACTGTATTGGCACGATTCCATACCTTATTATTGACTTCAATTGGAGGTGCAATTCACTCCTTTTGACCAGTAGGTGTGGTCCTCATTTCCAGATCAAATGTGCAACAGTTCTACACACACATATTTAACTGTCTGTTTTCATTACATCATCAACTAACTTTATTACATCACAAAGCCAGCTGGCTAAATCTGGCACATTTACAGAAATACAGTGTATTGTCCCTGTCAAATACATATGATAAAAAAGAAATGTCCAAAACAAACAGTGGTGGAAAAAGTACTAAATTAGTCACTTGCCAACAGTATGACTCAAGTAAATGTGAAAGTTGCCCAGTAAAATACTACTTGAGAAGTCTGAGAATATTTGGTTTGAAATATACTTAAGTATCAAAAGTAAAAATAATTAAAGATTAAGCAAAGCAGACAACACACTTGTATTATTTAAAAAAAAAGTAAGAATAGCCAGGGGCACACTCCAACACTTAGACATTGTCATGCCCTGACCATAGATTGCTTTGTATGTTTCTATTTTTTGTTTGGTCAAGGTGTGATGTGGGTGGGCATTCTATGTTTGTATGTCTATGTTGTCTATTTCTTTGTGTTTGGCCGTGTGTGGTTCTCAATCAGAGGCAGCTGTCTATCGTTGTCTCTGATTGAGAACCATATTTAGGTAGCCTGTTTTCCCACTTTGAGTTGTGGGTGATTATTTTCTGTTTAGTGTTTTTTCGTCACCTTACAGGACTGTTAGTTTGTCGTTTTTGTAGTTTTGTTCAGTGTTCAGTCGTTTTATTAAAAAGATGAACACTTACCACGCTGCACCTTGGTCCTCCTCTCTTTCTCCCGACGACAATTGTGACAGACATAATTTATAAACTAAGCATTTGTGTTTATTGAGTCTGCCAGATCAGAGGCAGGGGATGGCCAGTGATGTTTTCTTGATAAGTGTGTGAATTGGACCATTTTCCTGTCATACAAAGCATTCAAAATGTACTTTGGGTGTCAGGGAAAGTGGATGGAGTCAAAAGGACATTTTTGTCCTTTATGAATGTACTGAAGTTGTCAAAAATATAAATAGTGAAAGTACAGATACCCCAAAAACGATATATATTTTTTTTTACTTAAGTACTTTGCACCACTGAAAACAAACCTTTTCTAATGTCTCTATATCACTGGCTTGTAGGGTTTTCACAATTGACTGTGAAAACTGCGCTGTTCTGTAAAGGGAGTAGTACACAGCGTTGTACGAGATCTTCAGTTTCTTGGCAATTTCTCGCATGGAATAGCCATCATTTCTCAGAACAAGAATAGACTGATGAGTTTCAGAAGAAAGTTCTTTATTTCTAGCCATTTTGAGCCTGTAATCGAACCCACAAATGCTGATACTCCAGATACTCAACTAGTCTAAAGAAGGCCAGTTTTATTGCTTCTTTAATCAGGACAACAGTTTTCAGTTGTGCTAACATAATTGCAAAAGTGTTTTCTAATGATCAATTAGCCTTTTAAAATTAGAAACTTGAATTAGCTAACACAATGTGACATTGGAACACAGGAGTGATGGTTGCTGATAATGAGTCTCTGTAGATATTCCATAACAAATCTACCGTTTCCAGCTACAAATGTCATTTACAACATTAACAATGTCTACACTGTATTTCTGATCAATTTGATGTTATTTTAAAGGACAATTATTTTTGCTTTTCTTTCAAAAACAAGGACGTTTGTAAGTGACCCCAAACTTCTGAACGGTAGTGTATGTGTGTATATATTATACACACACATATATTATACACACCCATCCCACAGGAGGTTGGTGGCACCTTAATTGGGGAGGACAGGCTCATGGTAATGGCTGGCGCATAATTAGAGGAATAGTATGCAATACATCAAACACATGGTTTCCATGTGTTTGAAGCCATTCCATGTACTCTGTTCCAGCCATTATTATGAGCCGTCCTCCCCTCAGCAGCCTCCACTGATATATACTTCTACTGTATTGCAATGCTTTTGGTCACTTGCACACTATGATTTGTCTACTTGCTTTGGGATTTGTGTTGGCCTGTTTTGAAAAAGTTTGATAATAATATGATATTACTTTGACCTAATGCACTTCATCAATGATGGTGGTTGTATTGTTTGGGATTTGTACTGATAAGTATCATGTTGTCTTACTCTAGGGACCTTTTCAGCAAATGTGGATATCGAAACAGGAGTACGAGGAGGGTGGGAAGCAGTGCGTCGACAGGAAGTGCCCTTGATCGACCAGCAACAGCATCTGCTGCCTCCAGAACTAACAATAACATGTCTAGTTTAACCTTTTACTGTGAGCTCAGGAACATCCAAGGACGGTAGATGTTTCTGTTGATTAAAATAAACAAAAAACAATTGATAATCGAATCTGCCTTGATCATTTTTTGTGGAAAACATGAACTATAACAAACAGTGTCACATATTCCATTGCTATGAAAAGGGCGAAAGGCTGAGTTCCTTTTGACTCCATCTTCAGTATGTCATTTTCAGTTTGTTTATGGACCTTATATTTTGATCTCAAACTTCTTGACAGGTAAGAAACACTTGGTTAGTGTATGTGCCTTAACCAATGGCTTGTCAGGTGAACGTTGAAGATGCTTCTTGGAGGTGATCTAATGATGTCATTGAATCACTGTCATTGAGTTGTTCACTGGACAAGACAATTATTCACTGAAAATGAAATCTGTATTTAATTTAACTTTTGTTGATATTTGATTGCACATAACCAGTCTTTTGAAAATAAAAAGCATTTTTTGTTAACCTCTTAAATGTAAACTCCCCATATTTGTGGACCCTATTAGATATTTATTTAAATTCAATTTAGTCTGGAATGAGAATGGTATTCCCTATCTCCAAAAGCAGGGTGTCTGTGGAAAGCTGAGTATCTTGGCTATTGATCTGTGTGTTAATCTTTGACTTAATACTATATATAGGCATACAAATGTATACGGGCTGGCTGAGCAAATTACCTAATTTCAAGGTGGCTGCTTCCTACATTACTGTTAGCATTGTGAAGCATAAACAAAATAATAAACACAGAATACGTTGATATGCACCGAAAGCTGGGACTCAACAGATCATGAGGATATCTTATTTGTCTGCCTGTGACCTACCGTTATTGATCACCAGCCCCGAGAGTCAACATTTTTATTTTACACAACGTTTTCACCAAACAGCAAACATCTTACAAGGTAAGCTTCGATTTGGTCTGTGTTCGAGCTATAGCTACATGTGGTGGTATCAAATGAATCCTTAGGTTGCTAGGAACAAATCTAGCCTATTGCCAATGTTATCTGATGTATGACTTAATGTCAACATTGGCTAATATGGCACCTTGACAGTCTTGTAGCCAATGGGATAAGCTTTACAGGGATATGCAGTTGACCTGGGTGGGACAAAGCAAGGCCTTGAATCTTTTATGCATAAGGCATACTATTGCTACCTGGCTCAGAGACGTAACGCACCGAACACGCTGCATTACATTGTAAACAGATTTCATCACTTTAATTTCATCGCTTAAGCATAAAAGATGGCTTCTCAAGTGGGGGATAAAAAAGGTAAAAACTAATAATATTGAATAGGAAGCTAAAAAGAAGGCAAATATGAATAAGTATACCGACATAGAAGCTTCAAATAAAATACTGGAGTGTTCAGGAGAGTAGGACTCGGGTTCAGGAGAACAGGACTCGGATTCAGGAGAGCAGGACTCGGGTTCAGGAGAGTAGGAGCAGGACTCGGGTTCAGGAGAGTAGGACTCGGGTTCAGGAGAGCAGGACTTGGGTTCAGGAGAGAAGCACTGGGGTTCAGGAGAGCAGGACTCGGATTCAGGAG
The DNA here is from genome assembly GCF_016432855.1 of Salvelinus namaycush. NCBI lineage: Eukaryota > Metazoa > Chordata > Actinopteri > Salmoniformes > Salmonidae > Salvelinus > Salvelinus namaycush. The sequence goes on from NC_052315.1 coordinate 12,718,725, forward strand.
AGCAGGACTCGAGTTCAGGAGAGTAGGACTCGGGTTCAGGAGAGTAGGACTCGAGTTCAGGAGAGCAGGACTCGAGTTCAGGAGAGCAGGACTCGGGTTCTCGGGTTCAGGAGAGTAAGACTCGGGTTCAGGAGAGCAGGACTCGGGTTCAGGAGAGCAGGACTCGGGTTCAGGAGAGCAGGACTCGGGTTCAGGAGAGCAGGACTCGGGTTCAGGAGAGTAGGACTCGGGTTCAGGAGAGCAGGACTCGGGTTCAGGAGAGTAGGTCTCGGGTTCAGGAGAGTAGGTCTCGGGTTCAGGAGAGCAGGACTCGGTTTCAGGAGAGCGATTTGAACTCAAATCAAATCAAATTTTATTTGTCACATACACATGGTTAGCAGATGTTAATGCGAGTGTAGCGAAATACCTTGTGCTTCTAGTTCCGACAATGCAGTAATAACCAACGAGTAATCTAACCTAACAATTTCACAACAGCTACCTTATACACACAAGTGTAAAGGGATGAAGAATATGTACATAAAGATATATGAATGAGTGATGGTACAGAACGGTATAGGCAAGATGCAGTAGATGGTATCGAGTACAGTATATACATATGAGATGAGTAATGTAGGGTATGTAAACATATTAAGTGGCATTGTTTAAAGTGGCTAGTGATACATTTTTTTACATGTATGGCAGCAGCCACTCAATGTTAGTGGTGGCTGTTTAACAGTCTGATGGCCTTGAGATAGAAGCTGTTTTTCAGTCTCTCGGTCCCTGCTTTGATGCACCTGTACTGACATCGCCTTCTGGATGATAGCGGGGTGAACAGGCAGTGGCTCGGGTGGTTGTTGTCCTTGATGATCTGTATGGCCTTCCTGTGACATCGGGTGGTGTAGGTGTCCTGAACTATGAGGATTTCCACTCTGCCGACAAAGATTGCTTTCGAGAAGGATTGGATCCACTTTTAGATCTGTAAGTAAATTATTTCCAGGACTTTATATAGCTCATTTACTATATGTATTTCGTTTTTTATAAGTTGTTTGTTGTCTGCTTTTTGTGCTTTGGACTTAGTGTACATAGGCCAATGTAGCAAGTGATTTCAATGTTATATAATTCCAAAGTAGGTATTGTCTATGTTTCATATTAGTTCACTGTTTGCTGCTCTAATTTTCATCTTTGTAACTCAACTCATGGCCATTGTTTATTTTTGGATCTCACCTCTGTCTTTTTTTAAGTGTTTTTGTTTTTGCATTGTGTGTGTGCTTCACACCTTCTATGTGAGTCACTGTACAGATAAAGTTTAAGCTTGGTGTTTTTACTTTACAGTAATGTCATTTTGTAAATTTTGTCAACTGTAATTCTGTGTCTTACAACAATATATCCCTTTATTTTATTCACCACAGAGTGGAGGATGCAGAGGATTCTGGATGATGCCTTTTGGGAGCCACCCCTCCACAGCAAGCACCCCCACCGGTCAATGTCTTCATCCTCCACTGCTATGTCAATCACCCGGTCTGATGGTTCTATATCCACTTTCATAGACCTCTTGAAAACTAAAATAGGGGCTTGTGGCACCATTCGTCCTAACAGAATCAGGTTCCCCAAGACCACGGTAAACAACATGACAAAGACAGTGGAGAGGGGGACCGCACGTTGGATCTGGACTAACAAGCTGCTTTTTGTGAAATGGAAGGACACCAGGGAAGTAACCATGCTCATCACACAGCATAAGGCAGTCAATAATGAAATGCCTGATTTTCTGTCCGAAATGCCAGTTCGCTTTTTGTTTCCTGGCAGAGGGATTGCTTCAAAGACTATCACGACATGCGCAAGCTACGCTGAAAGCGAAATCTAATCATCTACACCTGGGACGTAAAACGAACAGGAATGCCATTTGTAAATAGTTCACCTTATTTCAATTTTTTCACCTTTTTAATTGAAGGACACATTGGTTTGACAAGACATTTTTATATATTTAAAAAAAAATGTATATCTGTTGAGTTTATGCTGTTTTTGTAAAGAGTTAATTTGTATGTGGGACCAATACATTGGATATGCCTAGGCTAAACGTTTGGAGAGGTTGAAAAAAACACCTGGATATCCCCTGTATGTTCCCCGACACCACCACAATGTTTGAGAGAGGTTGGTGTTGTATAAATGTCGTTTTAATATTGAACAATAACTATTTTACGCACATCCAGTTTGCAAAAACAGTGCAATTACCACATTGACTCGTTGGAGAGGTTGAAAGGACATTTGAATGTATCCTGGATAACCCATAACACCACCACAATGTTTGAGGTTGATATGGTAGAAATTGTGTTTTTATACTGAATAAATAGCATTTAGGGATTGCAAATATATAATAGCACTGGAATGATCTACTTTTACAGACCTATGCCACTTTGGAGGTGTTTTGGGACACTTGGAAACGTCCTGTGACCACACCTGACACCACTTACTAAAACATCTGCCCATTTCTAGTTGTTAGGTCTATCAATCCCATTTTTTCTGATTTTGTTCACATGTTGTGGAAGCCATCTGATGTGTTCCCAGCTCTATGCATAAATAATTTACTTCTAGCTTGTCAATGAAAGATGACTTTCAAAATAAAAAAACTAAACGGTTATTTTGTGTGTGCTTGATATTGAGTATTCTGAACTATGTAACCCCTATCTACTGATCATTTCCTCATTATCTCCCAGATGTCTTTCCAAATATACCAAGTTTTGTATATGCATATGTTGCTGGTGACTTTTGTCAGCAAAGATGTCTGACAAAAACATTATGGTGGAAGCAAATGTAAGTAAATATAATGTCATAACAAGTCAAGCAAAACATGTACAATTGAGAGGATATGTTAGTTAATGTAGAGACAAAATATTGTGCATATTTTTTGGTCATAAAGTTATTTTATGAAAATCGCTATATAGCAAGTATTTTTTCAGTCATATCCAATACCAGGTGTATCAAACTCCATTCTTTGAATGATGCTGTGTCTGTATGTATGTATTACAATTATACACTTCAACAGTGTTTACCCCTCCTGCTCCTGGGACATCAATGACATTATCTTAACCTCTCTAGGCTAGGGGGCGGTATTTTCACGTCCGGATGAAAAGTGTGCCCAAAGTAAACTACCTGCTACTCAGGCCCAGAAGCTAGGATATGCATATTATTAGATATAATTGGATAGAAAACACTCTGAAGTTTCTAAAACTGTTTGAATGATGTCTGTGAGTATAATAGAACTTATTTGGCAGGCAAAACCCCGAGGACAAACCAACCAGGATTTTTTTTTGAGGTCACTCTTTTCAATGAATTTCTATGGGGATCTAGATTTCTAAGGCACTTGCTTGCAGTTCCCATCGCTTCCACTAGATGTCAACAGTCTTTAGAAATTGGTTGATGTTTTTCCTTTGAGAAATGAAGAAGTAGGGCTGTTCAGAACGAGGGTCAAGTGTAGTGTACTGTTGTGGTTGGGGCGCGTGACCTGAAAGCTCGCTCCACTTTGTTTTTATCCGCTATTGAACGCAGTTTATCCCGTCTTAAATTTTATCGATTATTTACGTTAAAAAATACCTAAAGTTGTATTAGGAAAGTTGTTTGAAATGTTTGGACAAAGATTACAGGTAACTTATTACATATTTTGTAGTCATGTTGCACGAGTTGGAACCTGTGTTTTTCTGGATCAAACGCGCCAAATAAATTGACATTTTGGATATATAACGATGGAATTAATCGAACAAAAGGACCATTTGTGATGTTTATGGGACATATTGAGGTGCCAACAAAAAGATCTTTAAAGGTAAGGGCGTGAATTATGTTGTTATTTCTGAGTTTTGTGTCGCGCCTGGCTGGATGAAATATGATTGTCTGTGTTTGTTTGATGGGGTGCTGTCCTCAGATAATAGCATGGTGTCACGCCCTGACCTTAGAGATCCTTTTTATGTCTCTATTTTGGTTGGTCAGGGCGTGAGTTGGGGTTGGCATTCTATGTGTTTGTTCTATGTTTTCTATTTCTATGTGTTTGGCCGGGTGTGGTTCTCAATCAGAGGCAGCTGTCTATCGTTGTCTCTGATTGAGAACCATACTTAGGTAGCTGTTTTCTGTCTGTGTCTGTACCAGACAGGACTGTTTCGTTTCGTTTTGTTCCGCTTTGTTATTTTTTGTTCTAGTGTTCAGTGTTATTAAAAATCATGAACACGTACCACGCTGCACCTTGGTCCTCTCCTTCCTCGGACGAACATCGTTACACATGGTTTGCTTTCGCCGTAAAGCCTTTTTGAAATCTGACACGGTGGCTGGATTAACAAGAAGTAAAGCTTTAATTTGGTGTATTGCACTTGTGATTGTATGTAAGTTAAATATTTCTAATAATTTAATTTGAATTTGGCGCTCTGCCATTTCACCGGATGTTGTCAAATCGATCCCGTCAACCGGATTTGATCCCTAAGAAGTTTTAAATTAAACATTATTTAAGTAAAGGCTGATTTGTAATTCATATACTTCTCCCAGCCATGTGGATGATTGAAAACAGGGCAGCAAAGTTGATTTGTCACCAGAGCGGTTTAGAGCATATTACTATTTGCCTGTTAATAACCAGACCTTCATACAAACTTGCTATGCTGAATTCTTGACGCACAACCTAAGGTGCTGCCATATCCTGCCAGCACGCCCACAAGCGAGCCACTCAGGCGGAGAATGGGAGTGTGCGAGGAACGAGATGGGACTATCTGCCAAGCCCTCTTTTGCTGCTGCTACTCTGTTTATCACCAATGCAGTCACTTATTAACTATACCTACATGTACATATTACCTCAATTAGCCCGACTAACCTGTGCCTGTATATAGCCTCGCTACTGTTATAGCCTCACTACTGTATATAGCCTCGCTGTTATTTTCACTTTTTTTCTTTACTCTATTGTTCACCTAATACCGACTTTTTACTTTAGAATTGCACTGTTGGTTAGCGCTTGTAAGTATTTCACTATACGGTCTACACCTGTTGTATTTGGCGCACATGACAAACGTTGATTTGATTTGAGTAACAATCCAGGCTATTTGCTCTGAGACCGGCATAATAATGTAATGAAACAAGCAGGGAGCAGGTTTCAAACCCTCAACATTCTAGCCCCAAGTCCAGCACGCTATCGACTGTGCCCAAATGCATTAATTGGGGTTGGGGCTGATGGTGGCTAAAAACACTTTATCAATTGGAATCTTTAACAAGTGGAAAGGAGAAAAAGTATTCGTTTTTCCAAGCGTATATAAAATAGCTTAACTGGCTGATAAGCTATGAGGCTTAACAGCCTAATAGAAGTAGGATTTTTTTTATTAGGCCTACTTACAATTGCAACTGGTCAAATGTAGCATCCTACATAAAACAATAATTTAAAGAAAACAAGTCTGCACGTTCAAACTAAAACAATGTAAGTAATAATGAGAAGCGCACATTTGTAAATCCCAAATTCTGAAAGTAATTGGAAAGGTAGATACAAATGATTTGTGACATTGTGGTTGCAATAAAGAATATAAACAAGATGCTGTGTTTTTATTTACAGTAGTGATGGACAACTGGAGGCATTTGAAAACAGGTTTTCAAACTCTTGTTTTTCACAAGTGTACTGTAGTACTGTAACAGGTGTAGCCCATCATGCAAATGTTTCCTATTAGCAGGTGTCACGAACCGTCTCGAAGCCCGTAACAAAAAGGGAGACGACTTGGAGATAAGGAATAACAAAATATATTTATTAAGTAAACTAAATACAATTAACAATGGTGTGTGTGTAGTCAGTAGTGTAAGTGAGTGGTTGCGTGCATAAGTGATAATGAGGGGTGTTGAAAGTTGCCAACGCAAACAAACAAAAACAGCCACAACCAAAATCTATCAGTGTGTCTGCATGGAGAGAGTCTCTCCAATGAATGGGGAAGAGGTGCATTTATCCTGGGACACACCCGAGCCCAGGTGTGTCCCATTTCACCGAAAGCAAATGAACTCGTCTACATTAGTCGGAAGTAAATACAAAAAAAATCAAGCTCTTTCCCTCTGCTGAACACACCAGACCGGACCAGAAGAGAAGTGACAATCACACTGGGCACCACAGAAGAGAGAGATGAGATATATATGGAGCTTCCCCAAAACTTACAGTACCTCAACCCTAGTCTTCGTGCAGATTTGCGGTGGGTAATTACCACTGTAGCCCGCTGGCAAGGAAATAAACCACCCAGCACTCTGGCAGATTCCCCCAAGCCACAGATGTACCCCCAAGACAACTGCTCAGTCCACAGACACCACACAAAAATAACTAACAAAATAACCATGCCCAACGTATTCCAAAGTGAAACACGTCGCTAAGCCTAACAGGAAAAAGAAAGGCTATAGCAAGTGTCACTACCCTACCCAAATCTCCTACTGAGGTACACAGCCGATTGTACTCACCTCCTCGGTCCAATGTCCCAACAGCGAGTAGAGCAACAGTCTCCAGCCTGGGCAGGGGCCTGGAAACGAACCAATATACTCTCCAACGCAGCACACAACAAACTATCCACCACAGTGGCAAGTTTACCAAACAAAGGCAACCAATACTGGGCACCACATTACAACTCAAACAAGTTGCAACAAAATATGCAAACAAAGCACCTACAGAGTTCTCAAACATTAACTCCACATTCTCCCAAACACAACACACATACTAGTAAGCCCAACAACACTAGTATTAGTCCTTCATAATGCAACAAAGTGCTATATGCCAAAATGTCTAGGAACCAACCTTAAGATCCCAGATGAGCCCCCTCTTGTCACGAACTGGCTCCAAGCCCATAACAAAAAGGGAGATGATGTGGAGATAAATATATTTTGTTATTCCTTAACTAAAGTAAACTAAATACAATTAACAATGGTGTGTGTAGTCAGTAACGTAAGTGAGTGGTTGCGTGCATAAATGTGATAATGAGGGGTGTTGAAAGGTGCCAACACAAACAAACGCAAACAAAAACAGCCACAAAAATGCCATAACCAAAATCTATCAGTGTCTGCATGGAGAGAGTCTCTCCAATTAATGCGGAAGAGGTGCATTTATCCTGGGACACACCCGTGCCCAGGTTTGTCCCATTTCTCTGACAACCCTCCCAGCTCCGCCCACCGACATCCTATTGAGGAAAACAAGCGCAAAGAGAAAGAATTCAGCAGACAGAGTGGAAGGGTCGTCACACAGGACAATATACTTTTTTTTAGCCTGGCTAATGTTGTGAAAATCCCTCAACTTGCAATGAATTCGATGCTTAAGTACTCTAAAGTGTTACATTTCTAACTGTAGGTAAAGACCTTATAAAGTTTAATTTGGGAAATGGTAACTCTTTAAATAACCTCTTCCGTGGTGCCCCAAATCCTAATGAGTTAATTGTTACATGATTAATTTAATCGGGTAACAATTAAACATACTTAGTGGATTAAATAAATAACATTCATCAGATTAATGAAAGTAAAGTCACGACAGTAGAGTGATAGAAACTTTAATGGCCTTGAAAAATATTATTTGTTTTAAACTTACAAGCAATCACACTTGATATATATACAGAGTAATATATAAGAAAAAAATCCATCAAGCAAAATCCCTATATAATGTAACAGGGCATCATCTGGCAAATTCCATATTTATAACACAATTTTACTTACAGTGGTTCTTCCTTTAAATGTTTTGAGCTTATGCCGCGACCGATAGTGGTAGATGGTGGTATTCTGTCATTGCACCACACTATCACAAGGGGGAGTTAGAACGCTGATCTATCTGTAGTCTAAACTGACACAAATTGACTATCTTTTTGTAAATTAATGGAGGTGTTTTCAGTCTGAGAGTGTCTCTTCTCTGGCACAAGAGTCCTTCATCAGGCAACAACAACAAAAAATTGTCGGTGGTCCTGGAGTTAAAAGAGAACTTGGGTAAATACAATGGGGGAATTACACTTGACATGTGGACTGACGATATTAAAAAAATAGGCACGGTGGGCTTTTGGTTTATCTCCCTCGAAAGACAGCAATATATAATTCTAAGTAACAAACTGGCTTTATTTACCACAGTGTGAAAGAGTGTTAGCCCCTCTATATAACGTCAGTTTCGGAAACACGGAGTGCTTCTTTGCTGATGTGAAGAGGAAACAGAAAGAAAGAGTCCAGCGAGGATTTGTCAGCATAAAGCTGAGTGACTCACTCACTCATGGCTTTTGATCCAAAAAATAAGTACCAACACTCTTTCTGATAGTCTTTAATATAGAAATGTTTTGACTGTTTTGACCAAGTTAATCTGCTTGTGTGTGTTCAATTATTTGTGACATTGTGGTTACAATGAAGAATGTTAACAAAATAAATCCTATTCATAATGAATAATCAGATGCTTGTTGCAAGCTTTATTTTTCCTTATTTTTCTTGTACTCATTTCATTTATCTCTAGCGCCCGCATCACTCTCCACCTCATAGCCTCAAACTGCACCATTTTATTTCTCTCCGTCGCCCACATGCACTTTAAACATTTGGATAATAAAGCATGTAAAGGCTAACATTGGTTTATTTTAATACTTTTCAAACTCCACCCATAACTTTTGGACTTTTTAACATTCTCGGAAGGCAGGGATTATTATAACCTACTGCAGGCCTAAAACCTATGGCTTTAACCGTCTGAATGAATGATTATATTGAAGATAGAAGCCGCCTCTTAATGAGTTCCGAGAGCCGATCTGTTATCTAACGATTATTATTATTATTAACGCTGCATTGTAATTATATAAAATCCTCTTATATATTCTCTGTAAGGTTTTACATTTCCAATACTATCACAGACCAGATTTGCCCTAATAAAAAATGCCCCTTAGATATTAATGTAGAATCCTCCAATACTCTACATTTAATTAGATCTACAGGGACATTTTATTGATCTGCAAGTATTTTCATTTAGAAGCCACCTCTTAATGAGTTCCGAGAGCCGTGTCATACCAATTATTATTGGATTATTCACCATGGCAACCACTTGTTAGTATAAAGTTGAAAATGATGTGTGTTTAAATTTTTGGGGCGAATTCAATAATATTTTTTGTACCACTGTACAGATGTAGATGCTGTGTTTTTAATTACAATAGTGATGGATAGCTGGAGGCATTTAGCTTTTCACAAGCATAGCAGGCTGTGAATTCTGCAAACAACTTTTCCATGATGGGCTATTAGCAGGACAATAGACTCTTCATACCTTTACAAAAGGATAGTCTAATAGCTCGGCTAGGTGTGAAAAATCCCTGTAACTTGCAATGTATAAATTACTCTAAAGTTTTTACATTTCTAATTCCAAACCTCATGCAACCGCAAAATGTATATATAGCATATACTGTCCAGTATTTGTTCATTAACATCTTTATGCTTTCGTTAATAAAATAATGATAAAAATACTCTTTCAAAATGCAGATGTTCATTTCAACTATCAGCAGGACTCTAACAGAGTTTAGGGACTTTAAATGCACAATATTAATTGCTGTTTGCGAGGCATGTCACTTCTCCCATCTCTTTTGCATAGTCCACCAAATTAACTGTTTTCTAACCTCATCTGGATGGATCCATAACGAATTACTTTGGGAATAAATATCACTGAACGACAGAGCATGGGCCTGGTCTTTATAAATCAATCAGATTTGTATGTGGAAATATAAGGATTATTTTGATCTTCACTCACAGTCAATTAGTAGCCTAGGCCTACTCCAGACCTGTCACGTGTTACAGCGCCATATTTTCCTAACTGAAACCCTAAATGAAATCGCTTTAGCCGTGATTGTAAAAATAATCAAGGCTCCCTTTGTTATTTAGTTTTATAACTAAAATGCTTGACTGTATTTAAATACATGGATGACTTGTATGCTGTGTGATGACATGCACAAAATAATGAGTCATTGATTGATGTACTGTATATTTAAGTAGGCCTTTATGCCAGTAAGTAAGTTACGCTAAAACAGCTACAGTAAGAAATGGATTGGAATTGAAACACCAAAATATTAATCAAATTTAAACAAGCTACATTTCTAAAAATCAATCTCATATAGTCTGTTCTATTTAAGGATCCCTTTGACTCTTAGGCCTACAGCTCCATGTCATTTCAATAACTGAGCTTCTCAAAGATGCCCTCTGGTGGGCAAACTAGCACTAACTACCATTAATGGCAACAATGGCTGACACTTAAATAACGTGCCATAGAATTTTGCGGCAGCCTGCAAGCTGTGCTGCAGTACAACACAACTTTTAAAGGAAGAACAAGTATATCTTTCACAATACATGAAAATCATTGTACATTCTGTTGTTTTGTAATCAATGCATTATCTTGTCAGATGAGTCCCGATATGTTAATCTCTGTTTATATCAGATAAGTTTGCTGATGGTGAGGCCCAGCAGCAGAAGGACTAGGCTCAGTCTGATGGACCAGGCTGTGGCTGTTACAGGGGCTGTAGTTACAATAACAGGGGCTTTGGTTACAGTTACAGGGGCTGTGGTTACAGTTACAGGAGCTGTCTCACAGGTGAACACATTTCCGAGGTCACTAATGCTAATCGCTGAGGGCAGCAGTTGATTCACTGAGGGCAGCAGTTGATTCACTGAGGGCAGCAGTTGATTAATGGAAATGCACACGTTGGAAGTTGTACAGCCCTTGAGATTCACCGTAGTAGAATTGATAATGCCAGGTGTTACTGTAATAGATAAAAACATAGTTTTCCCAACATTTAGATCTGTTGTAAAACAACTAAAAGCTCAACAATTATTAGCTGCTCTGTATGAACAGCAAAAGGTTATTTAGAGATGAACAAATGTGATAAGGTTTGGTATCATGAAAATAACCACAAGACAACTCACCACTGCCGCTAAAGCACTGGTCTTCCACACCCAGGCAGGCCACAGTGCTGTTACACACCGTATCCTTAAAGCTGCTGCAGGAGGGACATTGTCTTCCATTAGCCAGAAGACTGGAGGCTGTAGGAAGAGAACAGAGATGGATATTTGTGTACAGTATTTATTCCACATAGAGTGAGTATACAAAACATATACTGACCAGGTGAATCCAGGTGAAAGCTATGATCCCTTATTGATGTCACTAGTTAAATCCACTTCAGTCATTGTAGATGAAAGAGAGGAGACAGGTTAAATAATTATTTTTAAGCCTTGAGACAGTTTAGACATGGATTGTGTACACTGAGTATACCAAACATTGGGAACACCTTCCTAATATTGAGTTGCATCCCCCTCAAGGCTTAAAAATCCTTATTTAACCTGTCTCCTGAGGTACAGAGCCAAAGGTACAGTGGTATCACATGAATTGTTTAGAAATTGCAGCACTTTTTGCACACAATCCCCCCATGTTGGATGCATTTGCTCTTTTTATTGAATTTTTTTATGAACGCCCCCGTTCAGAGGACAAATATTGTAGTTTTTTTTACATCTTTTTTTGCTAAATATACATACATTTTACGTATACATTTTACATATACATTTTACAAACACATTTTACATACATGGTATTTAATATAAAGCAGTTACTTAACAATAATACATTACCAAACATCAGCTCTTTAATCCCAACCCTCAGCCACTCTCAGCCCATCCCACTTATCACCATAGACCACCCTCATTCGGTTTCCATGTGCCATATATTTTTTAATTGTGCTGTGATGTTTTACAACATTTTTTAACCTTTCTAAACGTATATTATCCACAGATTGTGAGCTAAAGATGAAAACCTTTCCTATGAGTATTATTATATTATTTCTTTCCAAATCACCCAACACTGCTATTTGGAAGATTCATTTTAATTGCATGTTGTGATTTTTTTTAACCATTCCTGAACCTGTGACCAGAAACAAGCTACATAGGGGCAATAACAGAATGAATGATCTATTGATTCTGTCTCTTTGCAGCAAGATCTACAGAGCTGAGATTGTTGTATGCCCCATATATATAGCATTCTGATGGTGGCACGAGTTTTATATAATAATTTAAATTTAAAAACTCTGTAAACCATATGCCATGGAATTGGTACATTGAAACTCTCCTTCCATTTATTTTGCAACCTGTATGGTGCAGCTGTCAACATTTTTGTCCTCAGATGAAACTGGTATATTTTTCTATTTATGCCAGTTCCTTTCAGCCAATTTGTATCTTTAATATATGGCAGGCAAACAAGTTCCCTACCTTCTCCCTTTTCCACTTGCCTCCTCCATGTTTGTGGTAGTGCTGCAATCAGTTGGTTGTAAATTTGGATTGAGCAGATATTCCCATATATTTTCAATAACTGCATATGTGACATAACTTCTCTGTTTCTATTCATAATGTCATTAACAAATATAATACCATTTAAAAATAAAATTCCATAAAGAATGTTTTTTTATGAATCAGTATATTTTAATTTAACTATAACATTCATAGTAATATTTGTTCTATCTTTAATGGAGGATAAAACTGACATTGTAACCAGCTTTGTATGGCTTGTTTAAAGCTTTAATATTTAATAATTTTAGCCCCCCAAACTCATATTCATTATATAAATAGGCACGTTTAATTTTGTCTGGCTTAGCATTCCAAATAAAATGACATCTTTTTTTCTCATATGATTTTAAAAAACGAGTCATCTGGAGTAGGCATTATTAAGTAAGTAAACTGTGATAGGACCAAAGAGTTAATCAATGTGATTTTTCCATAAATAGACAAGTATTTACCTCTTGCAGAATCTTATCTATTTTTGCTAACTTTCTATTGAAATTAATTGTGGTCAGTTCATTTATATTTTTTGAGATGTGAATACCAAGTATGTCTACTTCAGCATCTGCCCATTTTATTGGTAAACTACAAGATACAGTAGGGTGCATTTTCTCTTTGTTCTGGATGATATTTGTGCATCTGTATCTTTCTCACTCATCATTATTCACGATTCCTTCAGGACTATCCGTAATCATGGAGGCATCCATAATAATATTAGTGTTATATAGTGTTAGTGTTAAGAAACATATTCTGTTTTTATTTAAAATAAAAAGTTACTCCAAAATGACACAATACATTATTTACCATTCATTTCTATTGGGCACAAAATAATCTGAAACACAATCAAAACAAACAGAAAATGCATTCAACATGTTTGTAGAGTCACAAGCTTGATTTAATTATTTCGTGCTAGGAATATGGGACCAAATATGAAACTTTTTTCCCAATACTTTTGGTCCCCTAACATGGGGGGGACTATATACAAAAAGCTGTCATTTCAAAATGTTTCACCCAATATGGAAGAAAATACCCTCAAAGTAAGGCTAACAGTCTGCACTTTTAACCTTATTGTCATTGTATCATTTCAAAAACAGCAAAACATGCGTCACTGTTCCAACACTTTTGGAGCTCACTGTATATTTATTCAAACTATAACAACTGAAATCAGGACATGAAATACATTGCTGAAAGGCCCAGTAAAGTCAAAAACGTGATTTCCCTGTGTTTTCTATATGTTTCTGCACTATGAGGTTGGAATAATACTGTGCAATTGTGAAAATGAAGATAATGCCCTTCCAGCGTAAGAGCTGTTTGAAAAGACAGCTTGAAATTTCAGACTGTTTTGTGAAGCGATTTTTGTTTATTTTTGACAATTTTAATTGAAAACAATCACAGTAAGTTACTTAATTGTTACCCAGAAATTATTTGATATTGAGATGAAAACACCTGCATTTGACCTTTAAAAACCCCAAACCTAATTTAGGTAAAAGACACAGTTATCTTACCAGGCTGTAGAGTTTGTTGGTTGCACCCATCGATGTTGCAAAATAACTGGTTAGAGGCAATGTGTAAGAAGCCCAGGTTCACTAACACTGTGGCTTCACCGTAGCTTTAGATTGGGGAACACACCTTGACTACCTGGGTTGAATTGATGAGACCTGCACCAGTAACAGATCATTTACAGAACCAGAGAAAGAGAGATCAATTTAGAATGTAATCTAATGAAATAGTAGCATAGAGCAATGAGTCAATTACCAATACATATTGTACACTGTAATCTTACAGGAGGGTTTAAAAACATCCTTCTTGAGGAAGCTAACGGCATCATTTAATTCGTCTTGAAGCATTATAGTGAAGTGGACAACAAACTCTAAACATACCTTTTGCATTGATGGTTGCAGTGAGACATGTTCCTTCCAAAAGGGCTGAACAGTTGACTATAAATGAGTCTACACATTCTTTACCAGTGCAGTTGAAACACTGCAGCATCTCAACTGAAAAACAAGAAAATAAATATAAATACAAACACATTAAATAAGAAAATTGAGAAATGTACTGTAAAAGCAATTTAGCTATGTTGAAATATCAACACAGACATGTGGGAGTGATGCAGTCAAAAAACCCGTTATGCACATCTCATTGGGAGGTCAGAGGTGTTACCTGAGCAGGAGAGAGTGCAGATGAGAGAGAGAGTCAGGATAAGCTTCATTCTGGACAGATAGACAGGCATTTGAACAGCAGTGGTACAGTACTCTGGGCTGGTCTGGAAGACAGGCAGATGAACAGCAATGGTATCTGGGCTGGGAGACAAGTCCTTATAAACCCATCATTCAAGGTAGGGCAGGATGGGGGAATGTCAGCAATGTTACTGTATTTCAGGTTTAACAAGTTTCCCCACTCATGTGCCCTGGGAACATAATGTATTTTGCTAACATAAGTGATGATGATCTATAACATGATGTTACCACCACAATACTTGAAAATAGAGACGATTAACAACATTGCATCCTCTCCACATTGCTGGCCTGTATGACAAAGTGAAAGAAGGGAGCCTGTGCTAAACAAACAAACTCAAAATCATTCATTCTGTTTGCATTAAGGCTGTTAAGTAATACTGCGAAACAACACAGCAAAGACATACACTTTATGGTCTAAATTGAAAAACTTCAGTCTTGTGTCAAATCTAATACAACAGAACACAGAGTGAAACCCCCTATATTTTCAAGTATTGTGTTGGCAGCACCATGTTATGGGTATGCTTGTCATCGGCAGGGACTGGAAAGTTTGTCAGGATAAAAGGAAATATGAAAGGAGCAAAGCCCAGGTAAAAAGATAGAGGAAAACCCATTTGTCTTCTGATAACCTAACCCTGGGATAGAATTGTATTTCTTTAGCGGGACAATAATTGCACAAAATCTAATTCCAAAGAAACACCTGAATGTGTTGAGTGTTTCTGTTCGCTCCAGTCCCTGTCCTGAATTAAATTTGCTTGAAAATCAGAGACAAGGTTTGAATGTTGCTGTCCATCAAAGATTTCCAACAAAATTTACTGACATGGTAGAATATTATTCAAAATGATTCACATCTTTAATGGCTGCAAATGGTGCTTTAACCAAGTATTAATTAACTCTGGGGTGTGAAAATATAGTCAATCAAAACATGTTCTTTTTTATTTTTTCTTAATTTGGATTATTCTTTTTTTGAAATCTTCCACTTTGAAAATGTGTAGTAGGTTGGTTAGATTGGGATGGGAAAATTCCAATATATTCCTTTTTAGATAGAATTTTAAGGCATCTAAATGTAAAGACCATTCACTAGTTACTGTATATCTGCTGCACTCCAAATTAATGTGTGTGTTTGAGTTCAGTGCAGTTTCTCTCCTGAATTAATTACATTATACTTATTTTTAGCGATAGTTGTACTGTTCAATTCCTCATCAAGAAAAATAGACAAAAACTATGCTGCATTACACTTCAAAATTAATACAAATATTTCTGATCACTTATGGTTTGAGTAAAATTGAAAGTGAAAATTAAGTATATTTTTGTTTGACATTTTCTGCTGTCAATTTGGCTCTGATCCCAAATCTATGACTTTGCCACTCCCAAATATGTTACAAGAAAAGAAAACTTATGGTCTCTTCATTTCAGCAAAATTGAAAGTGAAAATGAGAGGGGCAATCTCACATGGGTTTATGGGTCACATGTAGTTGACTAGGAAGTGTCAGCACAGGTGAGAGGAGATTGTATACTGTTCCTTCCATCAGACTCAAACACTCTAACACTTACAGATGCATTTCTTAACGTTGCATGACAATTATCTTTTATAACTACAATAAAGGGTGATATCACCAAGTCAAATATCTAGATCTGGAAAGCCAATTTTTTATTTTATTTTATTTCACCTTTATTTACCAGGTAGGCTAGTTGAGAACAAGTTCTCATTTACAACTGCGACCTGGCCAAGATAAAGCACAGCAGTTCGACACATACTACAACACAGTTACACATGGAATAAACAAACATACAGTCAATAATACAGTAGAAAAAAGAAAAGTCTATATACAGTGAGTGCAAATGAGGTAAGATAAGGGAAGTAAGGCAATAAATAGGCCATGGTGGTGAAGTAATTACAAAATAGCAATTAAACACTGCAATGGTAGGATGTGCAGAAGATGGATGTGCAGGTAGAGATTCTGGGGTGCAAAGGAGCAAGATAAATAAATAAATAAATACAGTATGGGGATGAGGTAGTTGGATAGGCTGTTTACAGATGGGCTATGTACAGGTGCAGTGATCTGTTAGCTGCTCTGACAGCTGGTGCTTAAAGCTAGTGAAGGAGATATGAGTCTCCAGCTTCAGTGATTTTTGCAGTTCGTTCCAGTCATTGGCAGCAGAGAACTGGAAGGAAAGGCGGCCAAAGGACGAATTGGCTTTGAGGGTGTCCAGTGAGATATACCTGCTGGAGCGCGTGCTATGGGTGGGTGCTGCTATGGTGACCAGTGAGCTGAGATAAGGCGGGGCTTTTCCTAGCAGAGACTTGTAGATGACCTGGAGCCAGTGGGTTTGGTGACGAGTTTGAAGCAAGGGCCAGCCAACGAGAGTATACAGGTCGCAGTCGTGGGTAGTACATGGGGCTTTGGTGAAAAAACGGATGGCACTGTGATAGACTGCATCCAATTTGTTGAGTAGGGTGTTGGAGGCTATTTTATAAATGACATCGCCGAAGTCGAGGATCGGTAGGATGGTCAGTTTTACGAGGGTATTTTTGGCAGCATGAGTGAAGGATGCTTTGTTTGTGAAATAGGAAGCCGAATCTAGATTCATTTTTGATTGGAGATGCTTAATGTTAGTCTGGAAGGAGAGTTTACAGTCTAGCCAGACACCTAGGTATTTGTAGTTGTCCACATATTCTAAGTCAGAACCGTCCAGAGAAATGATGCTGGACGGGTGGGCAGGTGCAGGCAGTGATCGGTTGAAGAGCATGCATTTAGTTTTACTTGCATTTAAGAGCAGTTGGACGCCAAGGAAGGAGAGTTGTATGGCATTGAAGCTCGTCTGGAGGTTAGTTAACACAGTGTCCCACGAAAGGCCGGAAGTATACAGAATGGTGTCGTCTGCATAGAGGTGGAGCAAAGAATCACCAGCAGCAAGAGCGACATCATTGATGTATACAGAGAAGAGAGTCGGCCCGAGACTCTCTCGGATGAATACGGCTGCACAGTAATGTCTCTTATCGATGGCGGTTATGATATCGTTTAGGACCTTGAGCGTGGCTGAGGTGCACCCATGACCAGCACTGAAACCAGATTGCATAGCGAAGAATGTACGGTTGGATTCTAAATGGTCTGTAATCTGTTTGTTAACTTGGCTTTCGAAGACCTTAGAACGACAGGGTAGGATAGATATAGGTCTGTAGCAGTTAGGTTCTAGAGTGTCTCCCCCTTTGAAGAGGTGGATGACCGCGGCAGCTTTCCAATCTTTGGGAACCTCAGACGATAGGAAAGAGAGGTTGAACAGGCTAGTAATAGAGGTTGCAATAATTTCGGCAGATAATTTTAGAAAGAGAGGGTCCAGATTGTCTAGCCTGGCTGATTTGTAGGGGTCCAGATTTTGCAGCTCTTTCAGAACATCAGCTATCTGGATTTGGGTGAAGGAGAAATGGGGGAGGCTTGGGCTAGTTGCTGTGGGGAGTGCAGGGCAGTTGGTGTAGCCAGGTGGAAGGCATGGCAAGCCGAAGAAAAATGCTTATTTAAATTCTCAATTTTAGTGGATTTATCGGTGGTGACAGTGTTTCCTAGCCTCATTGCAGTGGGCAGCTGGGAGGAGGTGGTCTTTTTCTCCATGGACTTTACAGTGTCCCAGAACTTTGAGTTTGTGCTACAGGATGCAAATTTCTGCTTGAAAAAGCTAGCCTTAGCTTTCCTAACTGCCTGTGTATATTGGTTCCTAACTTCGCTGAAAAGTTGCATATCACGAGGGCTATTCGATGTTAATGCAGAACGCCACAGGATGCTTTTGTGCTGGTCAAGGGCAGTCAGGTCTGGAGAGAACCAAGGGCTATATCTCTTCCTGGTTCTACATTTTTTGAAAGGGGCATGCTTATTTAAGATGGTGAGGAAGGCACTTTAAAAAAATGGCCAGGCATCCTCTACTGACGGAATGAGGTCAATATCCTTCCAGGATACCCGGGCCAGGTCGATTAGAAAGGCCTGCTCACTGAAGTGTTTTAGGGAGCGTTTGACAGTGATGAGGGGTGGTTGTTTGACCGCAGACCCATTACGGATGCAAGCAATGAGTCACTGATCGCTGAGATCTTGGTTGAAAACAGTAGAGGTATATTTGGAGGGCAAGTTGCTGAGGATGATATCTATGAGGGTGCCCGTGTTTACAGATTTGGGATTGTACCTGTTGGGTTCATTGATAATTTGTGCTGTATGTGGATGCGTCAAGAACTGCTCTCAACCTGTGCCAGTGGCATTTCATAGAGCCATTATACTTACCTTAAACCTAACCCTAACCTTGACCCCAGTTTAACCTATCCCTATCCCTATTCCTACCATAACCTAATTTTAAACATTTCAGAAATTATCGGTTTGCATGTCAGTCAAGTCCTCTTAGTTTTTCCCTCGAAGAACATGTGACCTGAATGAAAAAGTTAAATGATAGGAAGACAAGGTCAGAATTTAAATGAACCCTTTGTAAGGCATATTAGATGTTTCCAAATACATTCAGAAGCAAGTGAATCATGGCAAAGGTATTATGCTACAGTGCCTTCAGAAAGTTTTCACACCACTTGACTTATTCCACATTTTGTTGTGTTACAGCCTGAATTCAAACTGGATTAAAAGCCTCGTGCCGAGGTTGCACAAATTTGTACGGAATGGGGTTAGTCAACAGTAGCTAGCTAGCTAGCTATATATCTTTACAAAAGACTCCACTATGCAAGTAACCATTTCAATAGAATGTTCATGATGTCAATGCGACAACTGCTGATAGACGTAGCTGGTAAATCCGCTCTGGCTATCTACTCTGATTTCAGAGCACTCTCATCTGAGTGTGCTAGAGTGCAGAATAACTGACACATTTATGAACGCTCAACACCCATTGAATTTGGCAAAAAGTGTAATTAAATTGTTGCCAGCAGTACAGTTGCTGTCACCAATGCTCCAGATAACATAAAAACCGCCAGCCTCTGGCGGGCAGCCCCCAATTGTGGAATTGTGAAAACTGAGTTTAAATGTATTTGGCTAAGGTGTATGTAAACTTCCAACTTCAACTGTATATACTAGGCGGTGTCAGAGGAAGGCCCAAAAAATTGTCAAAGACTCCAGTCACCCAAGTCATAGACCGTTCTCTTTCTGCTACCGCATGGCAAGCGATACCAGAGCGTCAAGTCTCGGTCCAAAAAGCTTCTTAACAGCTTCTACTCCCAAGCCATAAGACTGTTGAACAATTAATCAAATAGCCACCCGGACTATTTACATTGACACACCCCCTTTGTTTTTACACTTTTTACTACTCGCTGTTTGTTGTCTATGCAGTCACTTTACCCTTACCTACATGTACATGTACTATTTACCTCAACTAACCTGTACCCCCGCACATTGACTCGGTAACGGTACCCCCTGTATATAGCTTCGTTATTGTTATTTTATTGTGTTACTTTTTATTACATTTTTTACTTTTGTTTATTTCGTAAATATTTTCTGAACTCTATTTCTCGAACTGGATTGTTGGTTAAGTGCTTGTAAGTAAGCATTTCACAGTAAGATTTACATTTGGTGTATGAGACAAACAAAATGTGATTTGATGTTTAGTGGTTGCTTTGCATCAAACTAAATGCACCACCACTCTATACTAGTTGATCCTATATAGTCAGTTCTTGGCCAGTCTCCTCAGAATATACCCCAGCTGAAGAGACAAATTGTACCATTATTGCTTGTCATAGTCTAGGCCACTAAACACAGGCAAGACATGGCAACAGAAAGTTGAACTTCAGGTAATACTGGGCCATCAAGAACAGTAAAGGAAGAAGTCAGGACAAGTACAGAGGGGAACAATGAGACACTGTGCTCCAAAAACACAAATGTTCAATCATATTCATTCCATTCCACGAATGTGGAATTTATTATGAAACAGCAACAGTCGTGGAATGGAATGAACATGCTTTAACATTTGTTACAAGCAATAATGGTAAAATTTCAAGCTACAACTGAGGAGCTTAAACTTCTCTTATAGACTGACTCTGTCCCTTCTAGGACAAGTAACACATAACAGAGGTCTTACTGTGTGACTCCCTGTTCCCACCCAAGAGAAGGAACACAACAAGCACTCTGCTATATTATCTATATTATTTTGGGGTCTCACCACCTCTTTCAAATGAAGTCGCTCTGGAAGAAACGAGCGCCATTGCTGAAAAGCAAACAACACCATCTCCCAACGTGTAACTCATATCTCCTATATGAAAACAGGAATTAAATATAATAAAAATCAAACATGTATGACAATGCCATAACGTGTCAGAAGTCCAGTTCAGATTGTGACACAGAGAGAAGAAAGTAATACATACAGCCTCTGCTAAAGGGATACAAAATAGTTGTTTTGGTCCAGGATGACATTTAATTGGATCTTTATCGATAGACTGTGACATTTAAAGATTTAAAAAACATTTTTTAAATAACCAATAAGATTCTAATTAATAATTACAATCATCATGTTAATTACAATAACGCAACAGCGGCCACAGCGTGTGCCAGCTTTTGTTCCAGTTTAGTTCTAACACACCTGATTCAAATAATCACAGTCTGCAATTTAGACCACTAATATGATTCAGGGGAGATAGTGCTGGGTTGGAACATACTCATGCAGGCAGCCTCACAGGATAGGAGTTGCTCACCCCTGATATAAATGTCCTTGTTTAGTAGAGAATATTATAAATACTCTCTCAGCTGGTTGGTTTGAACAACCAAGCTAATGTTCTTATTCATCCTCTACAGTTCAGTCCTGAGCAGCCTGTGAGATCAGAGACTGTGGGCTATGTGAAGAAGCCGTCCCTTAAAGACAAGGTCCACTGTGTCGTCTTACAATAGAAACATCTATATACAGTGTGTGCAAAAGGAGTAAGGAGGTAAGGCAAAGAATAGGCATATAGTAGCGAAGTAATTCCAATTTAGCAAATTAACACTGAAGTGATAGATGTGCAGATGATGATGTGCAAGTAGAAAAACTGGTGTGCAAAAGAGCAAAAAAGTTAATAAAAACAATATGGGGATGAAGTAGGTAGCTGGATGGGCTATTTACAGATGGGCTGTGTACAGCTGCAGCGATCGGTAAGCTGCTCAGATAACTGATAATTAAAGTTAGTGAGGGAGATGTAAGTCTCCAACTTCAGCGATTTTTGCTATTCGTTCCAGTCACTGGCAGCAGAGAACTGGAAGGAAAGGCGGCCAAAGGAGGTGTTGGCTTTGGGGATGACCAGTGAGATATACCTGCTGGAGAGCGTGCTACGGGTGGGTGCTGCTATACAGGTCACAGTGGTGGGTGGTATATGGGGCTTTGGTGACAAAACGGATGACACTGTGATAGACTGCATCCAGTTTGCTGAGTAGAGTGTTGAAGGCTATTTGTAAATTACATCGCCGAAGTCGAGGATCGGTAGGATAGTAAGTTTTACGAGGGTATGTTTGGCAGCGTGAGGGAAGGAGGCTTTGTTGTGAAATAGGAAGCCGATTCTAGATTGAATTTTGGATTGGAGATGCTTAATATGAGTCTGGAAGGAGAGTTTACAGTCTAGCCAGACACCTAGGTATTTGTAGTTGTCCACATATTCTAAGTCAGAACCGTCCAGAGAAATGATGCTAGTCGGGCGGGCGGGTGCAGGCAGCGATCGGTTGAATAGCATGCATTTAGTTTTACTATCGTTCAAGAGCAGTTGGAGGCCATGGAAGGAGTGCTGTATGGCATTGAAGCTCATTTGGAGGTTTGTTAACACAGTGTCCAAAGAATGGCCAGATGTATACAGAATGGTGTCGTCTGCGTAGAGGTGGATCAAGAGCGACATCATTGATAAACACAGAGAAGAGAGTCGGCCCGAGAATTTAACCCCGTGGTACCCCCATAGAGACTGCCAGAGGTCCGGACAACAGGCCCCCTGATTTGACACACTGAACTCTATCTGAGAAGTAGTTGGTGAACCAGGTGAGGCAATCATTTGAGAAACCAAGGCTATCGAGTCTGCCGATGAGGATGTGGTGATTGACAGAGTCGAAAGCCTTGGCCAGGTCAATGAATACGACTGCACAGTAATGTTTCTTATCGATGGCGGTTAAGATATCGTTTAGGACCTTGAGCGTGGCTGAGGTTCACCCATGACCAGCTCTGAAACCAGATTGCATAGCGGAGAAGGTGCGGTGGGATTCGAAATGGTCGGTAATCTGTTTGTTGACTTGGCTTTCGAAGACCTTAGAAACGCAGGGTAGGATAGATATAGGTCTGTAGCAGTTTGGGTCAAGAGTGTCCCCCCCTTTGAAGAGGGGGATGTCCGCAGCTGCTTTCCAATCTTTGGGAATCTCAGACGACACGAAAGAGAGGTTGAACAGGCTAGTAATAGGGGTTGCAACAATTTCGGCAGATCATTTTAGAAAGAAAGGGTCCAGATTGTCTAGTCTGGCTGATTTGTAGGGGTCCAGACTTTGCAGCTCTTTCAGAACATCAGCTGACTGGATTTGGGAGAAGGAGAAATGGGGAAGGCTTGGGCGAGTTGCTGTGGGGGGTAGAGTGCTGTTGACCGGGGTAGGGGTAGTCAGGTGGAAAGCATGGCCAGCCATAGAAAAATGATTATTGAAATTCTCAATTTTAGTGGATTTATCGGTGGTGACAGAGTTTCCTATCCTCAGTGCAGTGGGCAGCTGGGAGGAGGTGTTCTTATTCTCCATGGACTTTACGGTGTCCCAGAACTTTTTTGAGTTTGTGTTGCAGGAAGCAAATTTCTGCTTGAAAAAGTTAGCCTTGGCTTTTCTAACTGCCTGCGTATATTGGTTTCTAACTTCCCTGAAAAGTTGCATATCACGGGGGCTGTTCGATGCGAATGCAGAACGCCATAAAATGTTTTTGTGTTGGTTAAGGGCAGTCAGGTCTGGAGAGAACCAAGGGCTATATCTGTTCCTGGTTCTACATTTCTTGAATGGGGCATGCTTATTTAAGATGGTGAGGAAGGCATTTAAAAAAAAATAACCTGGCATCCTCTACTGACGGGATGAGGTCAATACCCTTCCAGGATACCCGGGCCAGGTCGATTAGAAAGACCTGCTCACTGAAGTGTTTCAGGGAGCGTTTGACAGTGATGAGTGGGTGCAGGCAATGAGGCAGTGATCGCTGAGATCTTGGTTGAAAACAGCAGAGGTGTATTTAGAGTGCAAGTTGGTTAGGATGATATTTATGAGGGTGCTCATGTTTACGGCTTTGGGGTGGTACCTGGTAGGTTCATTGATAATTTGTGTGAGATTGAGGGCATCAAGCTTAGATTGTAGGATGGTTGGGGTGTTAAGCATGTTCCAGTTTAGGTCACCTAGCAACACGAGCTCTGAAGATAGATGGGGGACAATCAGTTGACATATGGTGTCCCGAGCACAGCTGGGGGCAGAGGGTGGTCTATAGCAGGCGGCAATGGTGAGAGACTTGTTTTTATGTAGAAAATTGTAAAAATAAAGAAAAACCTTGAATGAGTCGGTGTTCTAAAACTTTTGACTGAGTGTATATATTTACAAAAAACATATGGGGGATTGGAAAATGATGCAGACAATTATTTTGATGGAAGCCACAATCTATCTCCAATATTTAAACTGATAAGATTAAAGATTTGTCATGAATTTGGGATTTGACAATTACACTGCTATTAGTTTTACTGGCAAAATAAGGTTCCATAATTTTTTGGCTCAGTAGAGATTCATTTTTCTACATCTTTTGGTGCAATAATACCACATAGACTAATATATTTGGGGTAATTCAGTGGTTAGATAGATCGCTAACTAAATATATAGCCTAATACTTGGCTACTGATGGTTCCCCATGTTAATTGAATGTATAGGCCTATTCACTCATATTGAATGGCCGACGTGAGTGCCCTTTGTTCAATATTAAGAGTTATAATATAATATGCCTGTAATCTGGTTCAGGTTTTTAATCAGCCTACCAGGGTGTTTATAAACACTACAGGAACAAGATCATCCACATATATTAATTACATTTTTACTAATACTGTAGAATTTTGTTCTAAAGCTGCATCCGTATCCATTGGGTTCAAATCAAATCAAATCAAATTTTATTTGTCACATACACATGGTTAGCAGATGTTAATGCGAGTGTAGCGAAATGCTTGTGCTTCTAGTTCCGACAATGCAGTAATAACCAACAAGTAATCTAACCTAACAATTCCACAACTACTACCTTATACACACAAGTGTAAAGGGATAAAGAATATGTACATAAAGATATATGAATGAGTGATGGTACAGAACGGCATAGGCAAGATGCAGTAGATGGTATAGAGTACAGTATATACATATGAGATGAGTAATGTAGGGTATGTAAACATAAAGTGGCATAGTTTAAAGTGGCTAGTGATACATGTATTACATAAAGATGGCAAGATGCAGTAGATGATATAGAGTACAGTATATACATATACATATGAGATGAGTAATGTAGTGTATGTAAACATTATATTAAGTGGCATTGTTTAAAGTGGCTAGTGGTACATTTTTACATAATTTCCATCAATTCCCATTATTAAAGTGGCTGGAGTTGAGTCAGTATGTTGGCAGCGGCCACTAAATGTTAGTGGTGGCTGTTTAACAGTCTGATGTCCTTGAGATGCTTTGATGCACCTGTACTGACCTCGCCTTCTGGATGATAGCGGGGTGAACAGGCAGTGGCTTGGGTGGTTGTTGTCCTTGATGATCTTTATGGCCTTCCTGTGACATCGGGTGGTGTAGGTGTCCTGGAGGGCAAGTAGTTTGCCCCCGGTGATGCGTTGTGCAGACCTCACTACCCTCTGGAGAGCCTTACGGTTGTGGGCGGAGCAGTTGCCGTACCAGGCGGTGATACAGCCCGACAGGATGCTCTCGATTGTGCATCTGTAGAAGTTTGTGAGTGCTTTTGGTGACAAGCCGAATTTCTTCAGCCTCCTGAGGTTGAAGAGGCGCTGCTGCGCCTTCTTCACAACGCTGTCTGTGTGGGTGGACCAATTCAGTTTGTCCGTGATGTGTACACCGAGGAACTTTAAACTTTCCACCTTCTCCACTACTGTCCCGTCGATGTGGATAGGGGATAGGGGGGTGCTCCCTCTGCTGTTTCCTGAAGTCCACAATCATCTCCTTTGTTTTGTTGACGTTGAGTGTGAGGTTATTTTCCTGACACCACACTCCGAGGGCCCTCACCTCCTCCCTGTAGGCCGTCTCGTCGTTGTTGGTAATCAAGCCTACCACTGTAGTGTCGTCCGCAAACTTGATGATTGAGTTGGAGGCGTGCATGGCCACGCAGTCGTTCAGTGATGACAATACAGTGGCTATATCCAGGAAAGCCAAAGTTCTAAAAGCTGGGCCTAAAATAGTTTAAAAGAGATCATACAAACTATTTTGCAGTGACTCTAATGTGGATGATGTTAAAAATACTTGGTCGCTGCACTTGATGAATTTATGAAATTGCTCGTTCCAGTAATTGATGAACATGCACTTGTTAAGAAACGTACTGTTAGAATTGTTAAGGCTCCATGGGTTGATGAGGAATTGAAAAAACTGTATGGTTGAAAGAGATGGGGCAAAATGAGTGGCCAATAAGTCTGGCTGCACATCTGACTTACTGTAAATTGAGAAATTATGTGACTAAATTCAACAAAAAGAAGAAGAATCTGTATTATGAAGCCAAGATCAATGATATAAAGAATGATGGAAAAAAAACTTTGGAGTACTTTGAATGAAATTATGGGCAGAAAGACAAATTCAACGCCATCCTTCATTGAGTCAGATGGCTTATTCATCACAAAACCGTTTGATGTTGGCAATTATTTTAATGATTACGTCTTTGGCAAGGTAGGTAAACTTAGGCAGGAAATTCCAGCAACGAACAGTGAGCCATAGTACTCATGCATAAAAAGAACAAATTGTGAATTTGTAAAGTTAATGTGGGAGAGGTGGAGTTTATGTTTGTTATCGATCAATATTGACAAACCTCCGGGCATTGACAACCTCCGGGCATTGACAACTTGACTGGTGAAGCGGTTTTTACTGGTTCTAACAGCAGACCTATCAGCTTGCCGCCAGCTCTTAGAAAACTTTTGGAAGAAATGTTTTTGACCAAATACAATTCTATTTCTCTGTAAACAAATGAACAACAAACTTTCAGCATGCTTATGGAGAAGGGCACTCAACATGTTCTGCACTGACACAAATGACTGATGATTGGTTGAAAGAAAATTATTATAAGAAGAATGTGGGATCTGTACTGTTAGATTTCAGTGCAGCCTTTGATATTATTGATCATAACCTGTTTTTGGGAAAACGTATGTGTTATGGCTTTTCAACCTCTGTCATATCGTGGACTCCGAGCTATCTATCTAATACAACTCAGAGGGTTTTCATTAATGGAAGATTCTCTAATGGTCAGCCAGTAATAAACTGGTCCTGAACATCTCTAAAACTAAGAGCATCATATTTGGTACAAATCATTCCCTAAGTTCTAGACCTCAGCTGAATCTGGTAATTAATGGTGTGGCTGATGAAGAAGTTGACGAGACTAAATGAATTGGTGCTACCTTAGATTGTAAACTGTCATGGTCAATACATATAAACTCAGCAAAAAAGAAACGTCCGTTTTTCAGGACCCTGTCTTTCAAAGATAATTCATAAAAATCCAAATAACTTCACAGATCTTCATTGTAAAGGGTTTTAACACTGTTTCCCATGATTGTTCAATGAACCATAAACAATTAATGAACATGCACCTGTGGAATGGTCATTAAGACACTAAAAGCTTACAGATGGTAGGCAATTAAGGTCACAGTTATGAAAACTTAGGACACTAAAGAGGCCTTTCTACTGACTCTGAAAAACACCAAAAGAAAGATGCCCAGGGTCCCTGCTCATCTACGTGAATGTGCCTTAGGCATGCTGCAAGGATTCATGAGGACTGCAGATGTGGCCAGTGAGACACCTAAGACAGTGCTACAGGGAGACAGGATGGACAGCTGATCGTCCTCACAGTGGCAGACCACGTGCAACAACACCTGCACAGGATCGGTACGTCCGAACATCACACCTGCGGGACAGGTAAAGGATGGCAACAACAACTGCCCAAGTTACACCAGGAACGCACAATCCCTCCATCAGTGCTCAGACTGTCCGCAATAGGCTGAGAGAGGCTGGAGTGAGGGCTTGTAGGCCTGTTGTGAGACAAGTCCTCACCAGACATCACTGGCATTAACGTCGCCTATGGGTACAAACCCACCGTCACTGGGCCAGACAGGACTGGCAAAAAGTGCTCTTCACTGACGAGTCGTGGTTTTGTCTCGCCAGGGGGGGATGGTCGGATTTGCGTTTATCATCTAAGGAATGAGTGTTACACCGAGGCCTGTACTCTGGAGCGGGATCAATTTGGAGGTGGAGGGTCCGTCATGGTCTGGGGCGGTGTGTCACAGCATCATCGGACTGAGCTTGTTGTCATTGCAGGCAATCTCAACACTGTGCGTTACAGGGAAGACATCCTCCTCCCTCATTTGGTACCCTTCCTGCAGGCTCATCCTGACATGACCCTCCAGCATAACAATGCCACCAGCAATACTGCTCGTTATGTGCGTTATTTCCTGCAAGACAGGAATGTCAGTGTTCTGCCAAGGCCAGCGAAGAGCCCAGATCTCAATCCCAATGAGCACGTCTGGGACCTGTTGGATCGGAGGATGAGGGCTAGGGTCATTCCCCCCAGAACTGTCCGGGAACTTGCAGGTGCCTTGGTGGAACAGTAGGGTAACATCTCACAGCAAGAACTGGCAAATCTGGTGCAGTCCATGAGGAGGTGATGCACTGTAGTACTTAATGCAGCTGGTGGCCACACCAAATACTGACTGTTACTTTTGATTTTGACCCCCCCTTTGTTCAGGGACACATTATTCAATTTCTGTTAGTCACATGTCTGTGGAACTTGTTCAGTTTATGTCTCAGTTGTTGAATCTTGTTATGTTTGTACAAATATTTACACATGTTAAGTTTGCTGAAAATAAACACAGTTGACAGTGAGAGGACATTTATTTTTTAAATTATTATTTTTTGACACCACACTCCAAAAATCAAGTCCTGCAGGCTCTAGTTTTGTCTTATCTTGATTATTGTCCAGTCATGTGGCCGAGTGCTGAAAGTAAAGACCTAGTTAAGCTGCAGCTGGCCCAGAACAGAGCAGCCCATCCTGCTCTTCATTTTAATCAGAGGGCTAATATAAATACTTTGCATGCCAGTCTCTTTTGGCTAAGGGTTGAGGAGAGACTTATTTTTTTTTAAACATCGTTTTGAAAATTCCAAATTGTTTGCATAGTCAACATACACACAGCTCTGACACACACATTTACCCCACCAGACATGCCACCAGGGGTCTTTTCACAGTCCCCAAATCCAGAACAAGTTCAATAAAGCATACAGTATTATATAGAGCTATTATTGCATAGATCTCCCTTCCATCCCATATTGCTCAAATGAACAGCAAACCTGGTTTCAAAAAACAGATAAAGCAACAGCTCATGGCACAACACCTCTCCCTTATTTGACCTAGATAGTTTGTGTGTATGTACTCATATGTAGGCTGTGTGTGCCATTTTTTATTGATATAGTTCTTTTCTTGAGCTGTTGTTGTCTATTAATGTTCTGTATTTTGTCTTGTTTCATGTTTTGTGTGGACCCCAGAAAGAAAGAAAGAAAGAAAGAAAGAGTAGCTGCTGCTTTCGCAAAAGCTAATGCGGATCCAAATAAAATACCCCCAAAAATATACATACAATTCAGACCTACAGAAAGCTGGGGCCCTCTTCTTTTCAACACTTGGCCCAACAACAGTGATTGCTTTCAAGACTGTTTTTCCCGCGATTGCATATTGAAATCAGAAAGCATTTCTCTTTTGCGCTTCTGAGGACACAAAGAAATAGTAGAGAGAATGAAACCACACTGCTGAAGTAAGCAGGAACTCCACCATCCACCATTGCTGGGCGATAGGCAGGACAATAGAATCATGCAGGACAAATGAGCATGTCAGAAGTTTTGAGGCTGTGTGCACTAAATGACAGCAGTGTTGACATTAGATAAAGTAATCCCAAATGTAATCAGATGTTTTTAAGAATGTAACTGTAACCCAATGTTGTTTGTCGTCATCCGGGCTGATTACAGTAAATAAAAAATATTGGATTACGTAATCCCAGTTACATGTAATCCATTACAACACAACCCTGTTTACGTGAGTGACAACATACCAAAGTGCTACAATATTAAATAAATAAGATTAAACAAATCTAAAACACTTCTATTTATTTAGCTATGTATTTAACTCCAACCTAAGTGTATGTAAACTTCTGACTTCAACTGTATGTCCTACCAACGGGACATTAAGATGTAATATCTAATGTTTTACGAAGTTGTAGCTGAACATTGATATTAATAACATACGGGTGGCGGGTTATACACTCTATCGGCAGGATAGAACAGCAGCTGGTGCACGATATCTAAGGAAGTCTCAAGGTTTTGCTCGCCTGAGGTAGAGTATCTCATGGTAAGCTGTAGACCACACTATCTACCAAGAATTTTCATATGTATTTTTCATAGCAGTCTACATACCAACACAGACCGATGCTGGCACTAAAACCGCACTCAATATGCTGTATACTGCCATAAGCAAACAGGAAAATGCTAATCCAGAGACAGTGCTCCTAGTGGTCGGGGACTTTAATGCAGGAACATTTTTATCAGTTTTACCTAATTTCTATCAGCATGTTAAATGTGCAAACAGAGGGAAAAACATTCTGGACCACCTTATCCGCACACAGGGACGCGTACAAAGCTCTCCCTTGCCCTCCATTTGGCAAATCTGACAATAATTCTATACTCCTGATTCCTGCTTACAAGAAAAACTTTAAGCAGGAAAAAACAGTTACTTGGTCTATAAAAAAATTGTCAGATGAAGCAGATGCTAAGCTACTGGACTGTTTTGCCTGCACAGACTGGAATATGTTCCGGGTTACTTCTGATGTCATTGAGGAGTACACTACATCAGTCACTGGCTTCATCAATAAGTGCATCGATGACATCCCCACATCCCCTACAGTGTACTGTACGTACATACCCCAACCAGAAGCCATGGATTACAGGCAGCATCCGCACTGAGCTAAAGGGTAGAGCTGCCGCTTTCAAGGAGCGGGATTTCTAACCCAGAAACGTATAAGAAATCTCGCTATGCCCTCCGAGGAACCATCAAACAGGCAAAGCGTCAATATAGGACTAAGGTCAAATCGTACTACACCGGCTCTGATGCAAGTCGGATGTGGCAGGGCTTGCAAACTATTACAGACTACAAAGGGAAGCACAGCCGAGAGCTGTCCAGTGACACGAGCCTACCAGACGAGCTAAACTACTTCTATGCTCGCTTTGAGGAAAGTAACACTGAAACATGCATGAGAGCACCAGCTGTTCCGTGCGACCTTGTGATCACGCTCGCCGCAGCCGAAGTGAGTAAGACCTTTTAAACAAGTCAACATTCATAAGGCCGCAGGGCCAGACGGATTACCAGGACATGTACTCCGAGCATGCGCTGACCAACTGGCAAGTAACTTCACTGACATTTTCAACCTCTCCCTGTCTGAGTCTGTAATACCAACATGGTTCAAGCAGACCACCATAGTCCCTGTGCCCAAGAACACAAAGGTAACCTGCCTAAATGACTACCAACCCGTAGCACTCACGTCTGTAGCCATGAAATGCTTTGAAAGGCTGGTCATGGCTCACATCAACACCATCATCCCGGAAACCCTACTCCAATTTGCATACCGCCCCAACAGATCCACAGATGATGCAATATATTTTACACTCCACAATGCCCTTTCACACATGGACAAAAGGAACACCTATGTGAGAATTCTATTTTGACTACAGCTCAGCGTTCAACACCATAGTGCCCTCAAAGCTCATCATTAAGCTAAGGACCCTGGGACTGAACACCTCCCTCTGCAACTGGATCCTGGACTGACAGGCCGCCCCCAGATGGTAAGGGTAGGTAACAACATATCCGCCACGCTGATCCTCAACACGGGGGCCCCTCGGGGATGCATGCTCAGTCCCCTCCTGTACTCTCTGTTCACTGATGACTGCACGACCAGGCACGACTCCAACACCATCATCAAGTTTGCCGATGACACAACAGTGGTAGGCCTGATCATCGACAACGATGAGACAGCCTATAGGTAGGAGGTCAGAGACCTGACCGTGTGGTGCAAGGACAACAACCTCTCCCTCAACATTATCAAGACAAAAAGATGATTGTGGGCTACAGAAAAAGGAGGACCGAGCACACCCCTCTCATCAACGGGGCTGTAGTGGAGCAGGTTGAGAGCTTCAAGTTCCTTGGTGTCCACATCACCAACAAACTAACATGCTCCAAGCACACCAAGACATTTGTGAAGAGGGCATGACAAAACCTATTCCCCCTCAGGAGACTGAAAAAATTTGGCATGGGTCCTCAGATCCTCAAAGGTTTTTCCAGCTGCACCATCGAGAGCATCCTGACGGGTTGCATCACTGCCTGGTATGGCAACTGCTAGGCCTCCGACCGCAAGGCACTACAGAGGGTAGTGCGAACAGCCCAGTGCATCACCAGGGCCAAGCTTCCTGCCATCCAGGACCTCTATTCCAGGCTGTGTCAGAGGAAGGCCCTAAAAACTGTCAGACTCCAGCCACCCTAGTCATAGACTGTTCTCTCTGCTACCGCATGGCAAGCGGTACCGGAGGGCTTGGTACCAGCAGGAATATGGAGCACTCTGTTAGTAAGTCATGATATTTTTTTCCTTTACATTGCATGATACTAGGCAGGAGGCCCTGGGCCAGTGGGAGGTTAGGGGTGAGGGCTCGTTCTAGCACACTATCTGTCTTCAGGTGCTACAAAGACAGAATGGGCCAAGGACCTCCAGAGCCTTCGGATCAACTATCTGCGATATTTTTAGAGCACAGACAAGTAAGCTACACTCATAATAGTATACTTGATGCACTGTGTTAACCTCCTTCACTATGGCAGTCTGCCTGTGTGACAACATAGCTTATTATCCAGGGCCACTGGTTGGATTGGATTTACTGTATTCAAACTCATGCTCTCTCCTCCCTGTAAAAGTCTCCAAGACTTTAACAAAACTAATGTGTCCATCCCCCTATCCCCAGGTGAGTCTGCTGGGCTATGGAACTCCAGAGCAGCACATTACAAAACCTGCCACCCTGTTTTCAGCTATCTGCAGACAGTTCCCTGAGTAAGGATGCAACTATAAAGGCCTTCAAATTATGACAAAATGCAATAAAGTTTTGTATAAACAAGTTTTTTTTAAATTGTTATATTTAAAACAATAACTTTTTTGCATGTTTTCTGGCATGTTTGTTCTATGATAACTTAAAACATCAAGACAACACTTATGATTCAAAAGGTCTAAAGGAAATGCAAGCCACATGTCCAGAATTAATACAGTTTTTATTCATGTATCAGACATCACACAGGTGTGTCAACTAAAATATATATCCCAGACAAGATTGAATAAGTAAACAAACTGAATGTAAGTCAGTGATTGCATCTGTAGCCATTTGTATGAATATGATTTGTCCCATTGTTACAAGTTTTTCTATTTATATTTCAAGGTAGCACGTTAGCACGTAGGGCACACGGATTGGTGTCACCTCCTTAGTAAGTATGTGTTACAACGGGGCTCAAATCAAAGTTTAATTGTCACGTGCGCCGAATCCATCTCGTTAGTCGGAAGGTGTTTCACTTGTGCTAGCCCAGGTGATATTTAAGAGTGGCTAGCCCAGTGCTTTAGTTGAGTTTGAGAGATTTTGGGAGACTACACTTCAACTTTTTAAGTTTAAGTTTGGGTTTCCCCTGTTTGTTCTACTCCATGTTATTTTTTACTTTCAATGCTAAGTTGTGGGTATTTCTTTTAGTTTGTCTTTTTGTAGGCCAACCTAGTGCATCCATGGTGGGTGTCTTTTAGAACTCCTTACTAGTGGCTTTGACAACTTTCAGTGGGCACCCTGTTTTGTTTTGGATGTCAGTGATTTTCTTTGAAAGTTCTCTTTGTTGTGAGCGACATATTGAGTTTGTCTTGTGGGAGTGTAACAACATACAATACATGTTGAAAGAATGGCTGCAAGACAGACTGTTACTGTACTCCTAGGTAAAGCCCTTGCTTCCGATACCACAGAAGGCCACAGTATTGTCAGGCAGCTTGAAGATGGCACCATCCAGGCCCATGTCAGGGGTAGAATATGGGCCCTGGAAGATGTTTTTGATTGAATCGACCAGGAAGATCAAGTGTTGAATTTTGGCAATCAAATCAAAATCACATTTTATTAATCACATGCGCCGAATACAACAGGCAGACCTTACAGTGAAATGCTTACTTACGAGCCCCTAACCAAAAGTGCATTTTCAAAAGAATATGGATAAGAAAAAAAGATAAGTAACAAGTAATTAAAGATGGCAATATTGGGTGATTTGAAAAGCCATAGTCAATCAATCAATAATATAATAATTACTTTAGCAAAAATGTTTATTTTTCATTTACAATCTGTAGAAGCTATGAGAATAGAAAGGTTCAATACTTTTCTTAAGCATGACTGCACAGCAGAAAAATATATGGCAAATAGAAATCCAAAATGGATGATGTTGAGAGATAGATGGGAGGGGTTGAATGGAGCTGAAGGGTGGGACTAATAACAAGATAACCAATGTAAAACATACGGGGTCTGTAAAATGTATATAGGTTCAGAACTTTTGTGAAATAGCACAGTTACAAATAGAAATCAAACTGGACGGACATCAGAAATAGAGGAAGGAGTAAAAACAAACAAAATATAACTATTCTAAAATAGATTGTGTCTGTAAAATGTGTATAAGATATATAAACTGAAGGTAGAAGCCTAAGGGTTTATTGGTTTACTCCAATTGGGGGAAGGGTGGTAGAGTTTGTGGGGAATAATAAAGGTAAATTCTAAAAAAAAGTATGTATGTCTATATAGGTATGTGTATGTATATATGTGTATATGCATGCATGCGTGTATGTATATGGATATATATATTTACCCAAAAAATATATGGGGGATTGGAAATGATGCAGACAATTACATTGAAGGAAGCAACATTCTTTCTGCAATATTAAGCTGATCCGACCCTTAAAATGTAAAAAAATTAAATAATTAAAGAGCAGCAGTAAACAAATAACAATATATACAGGGGGGTGCCGGTACAGACTCAATGTGCGGGGGCACTGGTTAGTTGAGGTAGTATGTACATGTAGTTATTAAAGTGACCATCCATAGATGACAACAGAGAGTGGCAGTGGTGTGGAGATGGGAGGGGGAGGGGGGAAATGCAAAGCTGTTTAGAAGCCTCTTGGACCTAGACTTGGCGCTCCGGTACCGCTTGCCGTGCGGTAGCAGAGAGAACAGTCTATGACTAGGGTGGCTGGAGTCTTTGACAATTTTTAGGGCCTTCCTCTGACACCGGCTGGTATAGAGTTCCAGGATGGCAGGAAGCTTGGCCCCCCCCCTGTAGTGCCTTGCGGTCGGAGGCCGA
Organism: Salvelinus namaycush; assembly: GCF_016432855.1. Taxonomy (NCBI): domain Eukaryota; kingdom Metazoa; phylum Chordata; class Actinopteri; order Salmoniformes; family Salmonidae; genus Salvelinus; species Salvelinus namaycush. The sequence goes on from NC_052315.1 coordinate 12,753,839, forward strand.
GCAGTTGCCAGACCAGGCAGTGATGCAACTAGTTAGGATGCTCTCGATGGTGCAGTTGCAGAACCTTTTGAGGATCTGAGGACCCATGCCAAATCTTTTCAGTCTCCTGAGGAGGAATAGGTTTTGTCGTGCCCGCTTCACAACTGTCTTGGTGTGCTTGAACCATGTTAGTTTGTTGGGGATGTGGACACCAAGGAACTTGAAGCTCCCAACCTGCTCCACTACAACCCCGTCGATGAGAATGGTGGTGTGCTCGGTCCTCTTTTCCTGTCGTCCACAATCATCTCCTTTGTCTTGGTCACGTTGAGGGAGAGGTTGTTGTCCTGGCACCACACGGTCAGGTCTCTGACCTCCTCCCTATAGGCTGTCTCGTTGTCGGTGATCAGGCCTACCACTGTTGTGTCACCGGCAAATTTGATGATGGTGTTGGAATCGTGCCTGGCCATGCAGTCATGAGTGAACAGGGAGTACAGGAGGGGGCTGAGCACGCACTGCTGAGGGGCCCCTGTGTTGAGGATCAGCGTGGCGGATGTGTTGTTACCTACCCTTTCCACCTGGGGGCGGCCCGTCAGGAAGTCCAGGATCCAGTTGCAGAGGGAGGTGTTTAGTCCCAAAGTCCTTATTGAGGAGGTTTGTGGGCACTATGGTGTTGAACGCTGAGCTGTAGTCAATGAATAGCATTCTCACATAGTTGTTCCTTTTGTCTAGGTGGGAAAGGGCACTGTGGAGTACAATAGAGATTGCATCATCTGTGGATCTGTTGGGGCGGTATGTAAATTGGAGTGGGTCTAGGGTTTCTGGGATGATGGTGTTGATGTGAGCCATGACCAGCCTTTCAAAGCACTTCATGGCTACAGACGTGAGTACTACGGGTCGGTAGTGATTTAGGCAGGTTGCCTATGGTGGTCTGCTTAAAACATGTTGGTATTACAGACTCAGACAGGGAGAGGTTGAAAATGTCAGTGAAGACACTTGCCAGTTGGTCAGCGCATGCTCACAGTACACGTCCTGGTAATCCGTCTGGCCCTGTGGCCTTGTGAATGTTGACCTGTCTAAAGGTCTTACTCACATCGGCTGCGGAGAGCTTGATCACACAATCTTCCAGTACAGCTGGTGCTCTCATGCATGTTTCAGTGTTATTTGCCTCGAAGCGAGCATAGAAGTAGTTGAGCTTTTCTGGTAGGCTCGTGTCACTGGGCAGCTCTCGACTGTGCTTCCCTTTGTAGTCTGTAATGGTTTGCAAGCCTTACCACATCCGACGAGCGTCAGAGCCGGTGTAGTATGACTTGATCTTAGTCCTGTATTTACACTTTGCCTGTTTGATGGTTCGTCGGAGGGCATAGCGGGATTTCTTATAAGCTTCCGGGTTAGAGTCCCGCTTCTTGAAAGCGGCAGTTCTAGCCTTTAGCTCAGTGCGGATGCTGCCTGTAATCCATGGCTTCTGGTTGGTGTATGTACGTACGGTCACTGTGGGGACGACTTCATTGATGCACTTATTGATGAAGCCAATGACAGATGTGGTGTACTCCTCAATGCCATTGGAGGAATCCCAGAACATATTCCAGTCTGTGCTAGCAAAACAGTCCTGTAGTTTAGCATCTGCATCATCTGACCACTTTTTTATTGATCTAGTCATTGGTGCTTCTGGCTTTAATTTTTGCTTGTAAGCAGGAATCAGGAGTATGGAATTATGGTCAGATTTTCCAAATGAAGGGCTAGGGAGAGCTTTGTATGCGTCTCTGTGTGTGGAGTATAGGTGGTCCAGAGTTATTTTCCCTCTGTTTGCACATTTAACATGTTGATAGAAATTTTGTAAAACTGTTAAGTTTCCCTGCATTAAAGTCCCCGGCTACTAGGAGCGCCGCCTCTGGCTGAGCGTTTTCTTGTTTGCTAATGGCGTAATACAGCTCATTCAATGCTATCTTAGTGCCAATCACTGACTGAGGTGGTATGTAAACAACTACGAAGAATACAGATGAGAACTCTCTCGGTAGGTAGTGTGGTCTACAGCTTAGCATGATATACTCTACCTCAGGTGAGCAATAGCTCGAGACTTCCTTAGATATCGTGTACGAGCTGTTGTTTACAAAAATAATAGTCCGCCACCCCTTGTCTTACCAGACGCTGCTGTTCTATCCTGCCGGTACATCGTATAACCAGCCAGCTGTATGTTGATATTGTCGTCGTTCAGCCACGACTCCGTGAAGCATAAGATGTTACAGTTTTTAATGTCCCGTTGGTAGTTTAATCTTCCACGTAACTCATCAATTTTATTGCCCAAAGATTGTAGGTTTGCTAGCAGAATTGAGGTAAGTGGGGGTTTATTCGGTCGCCTTCGAATTCTCAGTAGGCAGCCCGCTCCCCGGCCCCTCTTTCTCCGCCTTCTCTTCACGTAGATCACGTGGGGGTTGGGGCCCATTCCTGAGGGAGCCGTATATCCTCCGCCTTGGGCTGGTCAGAGAGAAGAAAAAGGATTCTGCTAGTCCGAGGTGAGTAATCGCAGTCCTGATGTCTAGCACCCCCCTGTATATATATATATATTTTTACTGCTGCTCTTTAATTACTTGTTACTTTTATCTCTTATTCTTAACCGTATTTTTTGAAACTGCACTGTCGGTTAGGGGCTCGTAAGAAAGCATTACACTGTAAGCTCTACACCTGTTGTATTCGGCGCATGTGACTTGTGATTTGATTTGATAGAAGTTCTTTTCGGTCATAAGAGACGGTAGCGGCAACATTATGTACAAAATAAGTAAAGAAATAAGTTACAAACAACGCAAATACATTTAAAAAAAAACACAATCGGTTGGGGCACGTAAAACGTCTGCCTTCTGCTCCGGCGCCATCTTACATTTCACTGAACTGATCAATTAGCTCAGTTGGGCAGGGCTACGTTAAGTACATCAGGACATTCAATTGAACAGAAACTGTGCTGTACTGAACGATCATTTGAAAAATGGGGAGGGGTTGGGTTGTGGGCTCAAATGCACCGCTGCCCTTTAAATAAAGTCACTCATTGCTTCAAACCACACCCCGGCACACCCACCGAATGTAGCACACTTATCTCAGTCTGTTCAAGAACGTACAATAACATTTTGGTAAAACGTGTTCAGTACAAACCGTTCCGCAACACAGCAAACGTTCAATTGAACTGAACACACCCCTGGTGTGGTGCCTAGTTGAAGAAAATCCTTGCAGTGCCTGTGGTACTCCAGGAACAGGGTGGCCTACCCCTGCTCTTGGGTCCTTTGGTGAAACGACTGGTGTACTAGCTATTGGGCAACAGCTTTCTTCCAGGGCCCATATTCTTCCAGGGCCCATATAGTGTTGTAACTCATTGCAGACTTTGACTGTGTAAATCACCTCAATAGTCAGCCTATTGTGTGTATTGAACTTTCACATTGCAATGTACAGCCTTACCTATGGATCTTGGGTGTTCGGTCCATGAAATGGGATATCTGCCTACTCAGTGACACCAACAGAACACAAGTGTGAAGAGTTTACAAAAATATTAGTCGTAGCTTTTATTGCAGGACTTTGACACCACTGTGAAATGAGCCACGTTGACTCACCAGTCAACCTAACATGTGTATTGAGCATTCATATTGCAATGTACAGATCCTGGATCCATGAAATGGGGTATAATATGTGAACATTTCAGATATTCAAATAGCTAATGACTGACACATCAATAATTGAGAGTACCGTCTGCTGAACAACCTGGCTGCTGTACACCTGGGTGACGGGAGGTTTCCTGGTCCACGTGTGTTGGCAGTGCTATTTGATGCACACCTACAAAACAAATTTGTTTCACACACTCAACTGACAGAATTGACCACAGTTCCTATAACCATTAATTCCATTGCTAAAATGCTTCCTATTGTGCTCACCTTGTGTCACGCCCTGACTTTAGTTATATTTTCTTTCTTTATTATTTGGTTAGGTCAGGGTGTGAAAAGGGTGGTTTGTTTAGTTTTTGTATTGTCTAGGGTTTTTTGTCTTGGGTTTTTTGGTCATCTATGGGGATTTTGTATTGTCTAAGGGTATGTAGGTTTATGGTGGCCTGAATGGGTTCCCAATCAGAGACAGCTGTTTATCGTTGTCTCTGATTGGGGAGCCTATTTAGGTTGCCATTTTCCATGTTGGTTTTGTGGGTAGTTGTCCATGTTTAGTTGCCTGTGAGCACTACGTTGGCGGCACTGGTTGGTTGGTTGGTTGGTTGGTTGGTTGGTTGGTTGGTTGGTTGGTTGGTTGGTTGGTTGGTTGGTTGGTTGGTTGGTTGGTTGGTTGGTTGGTTGGATAAACAAGTATGTACGCTCAAAATGCCGTTACACCCAGGTCACTGATGTGTTTCTGAAGGTGTTTGGGGCTGGAGGTGCTGCGATTTGTTTTTCGCTGACTGGGGTGTATTTTCCCATGCTACAGACAGCTATATCAGTCCACTAATACAGGACTAGTAAAGGCCAAGTGTACGCACTACTTTTGTGTATTTTGTTAGTTTTTTTCTGATTGCTTAGGCACTATCTTTGAAATGTTTGCAAAACTCTACACACTAACCACAAAACCAGCAAAGCAAGCAATTCTTGCAAAACTCTTCAAACTCTTTTAAAAAAATGTTGTTTTTGATCCAATACAGTACACACAAACCATTATTTGAATAAGCACACGAAGCACCAACTACGCACTGATAGTATAGATGAAAAAAACTTGTGGTGCTTTTTCTGTGTGCAGGGCATAGCAGTTTGCAATAAAGTTTTGTCATACATGTAGTAATCACACATACACACAGGTATCCTAATGTGTATTCCGAACATACCACACTATCAATACAACTCATATTTTATCTTTTTTTTTCTCAATGTTCTAACGATCCTCAAATAACAAAAGCGCAGTAGAAGAAAACAGACATTTGTGCTAGAATAAAAATAACATAATTTTTTTGGGCTACATCTCGCCTTCTTTGTGGGTCTGGCCATAAGACTTCCTCCACATCACATGCAATGTTGTCTTGAGCTCGGCAGCGTGGAAAGTATTGCCTGGAGTGCCGTATCCAGGCCTGACCCCTGATCCATGTCTCCACAAGCCTCCTCTATTGCCTGTAGAAGGGGTATGCGTTGGTGGGGCTGGCGATCATACACCTTCCAACGCCATGCAGAGAAGAATTCTTCAATAGGATTCAAGAACGGAGAGTATGGGGGAAGATTGAGTGCGATGAAAAGTGGGTGACCAGCCCGGTGGAAACTAACATTGTCCCAGATGATAACGTACCTGGGCTGCTCTGGCCCCTGGTCATTGGGGATTAGTTTGTTGTGGAGGGTGTCCAGAAATGTGATAATGTGTGCAGTGTTGTATAGGCCTAGGATTGCATGATGGTGAAGGACGCCGTTTCGACTAATAGCTGCACACATTGTTATGTTGTCCCGGGACGTTGATGATGGCACGGTGTCCGATGATATTTCTGCCGCGGCCCCTTGTTTTTGCAAGATTGAAACCTGCCTCGTCCACAAATATTAACTCATGATGCACTGCATCTGCTTCTAGCTCCATATAATGTAGCACTTCCAGTACCAATGATAGGATAGTATAGCTTACCTGAACATATTCATATCTCAGTTGTTTTACACGGTCTGAGTTTCTTTCGAGGGGGACTCTGTACAGCTGCTTCATCCTAATTCTATTGCATTTCAGTAGACGAGACAGTGGAATATGGTGTTATCTCCCATTATGTGGTCCTGCAGTTCTCTGAGCCTGATGCAGTTATTTGCAATGACCATATTTACAATGTGGGTCTCCTGCTCTGGTGTGAACAGTCAAACTCTTCCACCAGATACTGGTTTTCTTGCAGTTGTGTAAAAACATTTGAATGGTTTTAGTGATAGATCCTTCTCATTATGAAAGTACAGTACATATTACTGTACCAGTAAGACTACAGCACTTACAGTTACTTACCGGTTCTCATTTCAAAATATCCGGATGATACCTGCAACAGTATAGCGGCTCAGATTTGGTTGAACCCATTGCCCAGCCTCCCTCATGCTCATCCCATGGTTGACAACATGGTCAACCACAGTCGCTCTGATTTCATCAGTTATTGTGTTCCTGACTCCTCTTCCCTGTCCTCTCCTTCTCCCCGTCCTACTTCACCTCTTCCTCCTCCTCCTCCTCGTCTACTTCTCACCCCTCTTACCCTCTGTTCAATATTAGCCTCCATTGTTGTCCAAACCAAATGTTTACCTGTGGCCTATTTATAGTGCTCAAGCTCTGATTTGTAAGTGAACTCATTATCTAAAAGTGTTTTCACATGTGTCCATGTAGAAAGACAATTGGCGAAATAGTGTAGTAATGTAGAGACCAATGTTTACAGTTTTGCTAGAAGTGTGTTATTAAATTGCAAACTGAGTGTAAAGCAGTGAGTTGTGTTTACAGTTTTGCAAAAAGCGTGTTATAAAATTACAAACTGAGTGTAAAGCAGAGAAGGTGCATTCAGTTTGGCACACTTGGTAAATGCATTTTCTACAAGTCTTAATGGTTTCAGAGATAGTGCTTCAAGAATCACTGTTAGTCTTTAAGCAATCAGAAGAAAAAATATATATTCAGGGGGTGCTTCAGCAGCCTACTTCCCACGGCTATTGGTGTAGCTGGACACTTTAGAAGCATCCACCACAAAGACGACACAGTGGACCTTGTCTTTAAGGGACGGCTTCTTCACATAGCCCACAGGCTGTTCAAGACTGAACATTACCTTGATTATTCAAACCAACCAGCTGAAAGAGTTGGAATATTCTGTACTTATTAGAGACATTTGTATCAGGGGTGAGCAACTCCTGTCCTGTGAGGCTGCCTGCATGAGTATGTTCCAACCCAGCACTATCTCCCCTGAATCATATTAGTGGTCTAAATTGCAGACTGTGATTAGTTGAATCAGGTGTGTTAGAACTAAACTGGAACAAAAGCTGGCCCACACTGTGTTAGAGCAGACCTGGAACACACTGTGTGTTAGAGCAGACCTGGAACACGCTGTGTGTTAGAGCAGACCTGGAACACGCTGTGTGTTAGAGCAGACCTGGAACACGCTGTGTGTTAGAGCAGACCTGGAACACACTGTGTGTTAGAGCAGACCTGGAACACGCTGTGTGTTAGAGCAGACCTGGAACACACTGTGTGTTAGAGCAGACCTGGAACACACTGTGGCCCCTGTTGCTCCGCTCCTCGTTTGTGGCCTGTTGGAGGTAATTTTGCAGGGCTCTGGCAGTGCTCCTCCTTGCACAAAGGCGGAGGTAGCGGTCCTGCTGCTGGGTTGTTGCCCTCCTACGGCCTCCTCCACGTCTCCTGATGTACTGGCCTTTCTCCTGGTAGCGCCTCCATGCTCTGGACACTACGCTGACAGACACAGCAAACCTTCTTGCCACAGCTCGCATTGATGTGCCATCCTGGATGAGCTGCACTACCTGAGCCACTTGTGTGGGTTGTAGACTCCGTCTCATGCTACCACTAGAGTGAAAGCACCGCCAGCATTCAAAAGTGACCAAAACATCAGCCAGGAAGCATAGGAACTGAGAAGTGGTCTGTGGTCACCACCTGCAGAACCACTCCTTTATTGGGGGTGTCTTGCTAATTGCCTATAATTTCCACCTTTTGTCTATTCCATTTGCACAACAGCATGTGAAATGTATTGTCAATCAGTGTTGCTTCCTAAGTGGACAGTTTGATTTCACAGAAGTGTGATTGACTTGGAGTTACATTGTGTTGTTTAAGTGTTCCCTTTATTTTTTTGAGCAGTGTATATTGAATTCCTATTTTCATATAGGAGATACAAGTTATGTTTTGGGAGGGTATTGTTTGCATTTCAGTGATGGAGCTCTTGTCTTCCAGCAAAGTAATTTGCAAGAAGCGGTGAGGCCCCGAAATAAAATATTCTCTGGCTGTTTTGGAGACTCAGAGTGCTTGTTGTGTTCCTTCTCTCGGGTGAGGACAGTGAATTACACCGCATTACGCAGTAAGACATCTGTCACCTGTCTGGAAGGGACATGGTGTCTAAATGAAGTTAAGCTCCTCAGTTGTAATGCAAAATGTTACCATTGTTGCTATAGGCCACTAAACACTGGAAAGACGTGGCAGCAGAAAGTAGTTGACAGTTTGTATTTGAAAGTAAGCAGAGTAGTCGAGGAACAGGTCAGGACCAATATAAAAGGGAACAGGGAAACACTGCTAAAAAAAAAACATGTTCAAACATGTTCATTCCATTGACTGTTACTGTTTCATAATTGATCAATGGTGATTTAAATGTACCATAGTGTCAACTAACACAATAAAAATGAGGACACAATACTATGATAATCAACAAAGGTAACTTTAATGGGCAGCTTTTCCAACAGCAGCACATACTATTAACAACTTATTTTCAGTTTCATGGTGATATTCTGCCATCTAGTAGTTAAACTTCAAGCATTTGCAAGCCAAATGTGAAGGGAATCCAATATAAAAACAACATGATCTTGTACTAAGATTTACCTCTACTTGTTCTTCAGCTGGGGTATATTCTGAGGAACAGATTGCTATATGAGACTATCCAAGAACTGACTATGTAGGATCAACTAGTATAGAGTGGTGGTGTCTTTAAATCAAATGTATTTATATAGCCCTTCTTACATCAGCTGATATCTCAAAGTGGTGTACAGAAACCCAGCCTAAAACCCCAAACAGCAAGCAATGCAGGTGTAGAAGCAGTTTGATGCAAAGCAACCACTGAACATATGAAGAAAACCCAGGCCTTTCACCTATCCCATGTAATCCAAACAATCACAATGATGTAAACAACAACAGAATTAGCAACGCTAGTGAACTATCTTTCAATCTAGGCCTAAATACAGATTATTTCTAGCAATTGAATAAAATATTCAAGATGTAGGCTCAATGAGGCATGTTATGTTATTCTTATCATTCTGTAGTTTTGTGTAATGGATAACTAGTCATCATAATTATGATTACGTGAACACCATAGAACAAGATATACAGAATGAGGCAGAGAGAGGGCTAAACAAGGTGGCATAGACAGGCAATACCACCACCATGCTGGGTGATCTCCTCCACTTGGTCTAGTCGTGCTTCTCTTGGTCGTTGACGTCATCAAAGTAGTTGTCTGCGAAGCGGAGCATCTGGATCAGGGCGCTGAGGAGCAGGATGTCACAGCTCATGTCCAGCTCCAGCTCTTCACTGTAGTTCTTCACTGGGACAATGCAGGACATGGGTAGCCCCAGACGGCCACTCACCTCCTGGGCCTATGGGAGTCGAGACACACCAAGCATTACCAAACGTTCATGTGACTGTTCATGGTCATCTAATGCAGGGGGAGTGCAGAGCTCACCTTGGTCTTTATGTACTGGCTGTTGTACACGTTCCTCAAGTTGTCGGCCACACAGGGACAAGCCTCATCCACCTTGGTAAGAAGAACCAGCTGTGGGATGCCTGTGGAACAACAACCCTCCATTAGTGTCACTAACCAGGGATTGCGCTAGTAGAGTCTGTATAATCAAATCTTTAGCCCAGGTTTCTCTCGGACTGACTGACCTAGCAGGTTGACCCTCCTGCGAATGGCCACCAGTTTCTCCTCCAGTTTGGTGGACATAATGGAGACTTTGCAGGTGTCCATGACGTACACCACACAGTGGATCCTTTCATGCAGGTTCACTGACTGCCGGAATCCGTGGTCATCTGCTTGCAGAGGGACTGAGGGGTTGAACTGGGAAAGACGAGGGGTTTGGGTCACACTGAGGAGAATCAAAGTGTGTGTATGTATGTATGTATGTATGTATGTATGTATGTATGTATGTATGTATGTATGTATGTATGTATGTATGTATGTATGTATGTATGTATGTATGTATGTATGTATGTATGTATGTATGTATGTATGTATGTTTTCAATTCTTAATGATCGGCTATGAAAAGCCAACTGACATTTATTCCTGATTATTATTTGACCATGCTTGTCATTTATGAACATTTTGAAAATCTTGGCTCTCTAATTCTCTCCTTCTCTCTCTCTTTCTCTCTCTCGGAGGACCTGAGCCCTGGGACCGTGCGTCGGGGCTGCCGGGCGTGATGGCTCCTTGCTGTCCCCAGTCCACCTGGCCTTGCTGCTATTCCAGTTTCAGCTGTTCTGCCTGCGGTTATGGAACCGCCACCTGTCCCGGACCTGCTATTTTCAACTCTTGATGATCGGCTATGAAAAGCCAACTGAAAATTATTCATGATTATTATTTGACCATGCTTGTCACTTATGAACATCTTGGCATAGTTCTGTTATAATCTCCACCCAGCACAGCCAGAAGAGGACTGGCCACCCCTCATAGCCTGGTTCCTCTCTAGGTTTCTTCCTAGGTTTTGGCCTTTCTAGGGAGTTTTTCCTAGCCACCGTGCTTCTACACCTGCATTGCTTGCTGTTTGGGGTTTTAGGCTGGGTGTCTGTACAGCACTTCGAGATATTAGCTGATGTACGAAGGGCTATATAAAATAAATTTGATTTGATTTGATGTATGTATGTATGTATGTGTGGTGCCCCTCACCCGGTATCTGTCTGGCACATGGCCTTTCAGAATGCTGCTGATGTCGTCCACATCTAGCCCCGCCCCTGTGGCCTCCTCCATTCCCATCGTGTCACACAAAATGATTGCCAGCGGTTTACCATCGCGTCCAGCCTTAACTGAGTAGGTGCGAAACTGTGAAATATAATTAATGCACCATCATTTTGTCCAGTGATGTAGTGGTAAAAAAAAAAATAACTTGGTAGGCAAACTCTAGCACCGGTTGCGACGGAAAAACTAATGCTGCCTATACATTCAAAAGGTGGGTAGACTGTTGAGCAAAAAAAAAGTAGGTAAACTATGTTTACCCTCCACTACACCATTGATTTTGTCCACATAAATATGATGACATTCATTCAAATTGTTGAAGCAGGGACAAAAAAAGAAGACCAGTTGTTTAACATGGTAGACCACATACCTGAGTGGTCAGACTGGTTCCAGAGCTGCCCGATATGGCCTGGCTGGTCACATGGCCTCGGAAGATGGAGTTGACAGAGTTGAAAAAGCTGGACTTTCCAGCGCCGACGGGGCCGATAAGTAGAACTCTAGCCTGACCCACAGAACTGATCATGGGCCTGTAGAGCTTAACAGACTCCATCAGCTCCATTCTCCTCCTGTGGAAAACAAGAACCTCAATTTAATATGCAAATGCTTTAATGTCCTGTACTCATCAATCTTATAACATTCAGTATATGTTGCCCATGTGAGAATCACATGATGCAATTGTAGTCAAAACATTAACATAGGCATTACTGCATCACAAAAATGTTTAATTATGGTCATTTCTGGAGCTTACTCAGCTTTCCAAAGAACTGTCCTCCATGGCTTTCCGATGATGTTACCACCTTCTGTTTTAAAAAAAAGATTATAATAACATGCACAATAAAAAATACACATTAAAGAGAGAAGAGAATTGATTCTACACTCACCTTCCACTTTATACACCTCACACTCAGTTAGGTTGAGGTTATTGCCATGCATTTCTGCAGCATTGAAGTTGTAGTGCTTTCCTGGAACACTGATCACTGTAGCTGTGTTAGCGTTCATAAACATCAAATCCTCCCCAAAGTAAGGGCCAGTTGTGTTGTGCATTTTGACCGCATATTGGGCATTTGTGACGGGATATCTGACAGGATTTCTACCAGTTAAACTGAACAAAAAGGCTTTGTCATCCTGTATGTACTGGCCTTGCTTGGCTACATCATGATCTTTACTTGTGTAGCCTCCAAAAACAAACCCTGTGGAGTTATATCCTACAGAGACTGTGGGACCTTGGTGGTCACATTTCTGGTGAAAGGCTGCTGCTGTGTAGCCATATATACTGGCCTTGAACAGCAGGCTGAGTTTGACGTTTCCCAGTAAGGAACACAGCTGTTTCTCCTGTTCCTGGGTCAGTTTGGGGTTCATGGTGGGGAACACGTTGGTCTCAGTAGAGGTAGTCTGAGGAAAAACACAAATGATTAGTGATGCACCGATATTTTCCTTGTCAAAAACCCGATACCGATAAGTTATTTAACATTTTAGCAGCCTTTTAAGTATTTTAATACAGCTGAATACACACACGGACACAGCGGTCTAAGGCACTGCATCTCAGTGCAAGAGGTGTCACTAAGGTCCCTGGTTCGAATCCAAGCTGTATCACATCCGGCTGTGATTGGGAGTCCCATAGGGCGGAGCACAATTGGCCCAGCATCGTCTGGGTTTGGCCGGGGTAGGCCGTCATTGTAAATAAAAATGTGTTCTTAACTGACTTGCCTAGTTAAATAAAGGTTACACACACACACACACCACACACACACACACACACTGACCAAAAAGTTATTGTTGGCATTTATGTACGTCCCCATTACCAGTAAAACATAATCAAAACCTATTTCTTTCACTTACTTGCTGTGCTGTTTCGTTGTTCAGTCGTTTTATTCTCAACCAGGATTTCATCATATATGTCAAGCAGTGAAGTTTCAGGTCTGTCTGTGCGTGGCCTCTCTTCCTCGGTGCGCACTGTCACTGTGTCCATTTCCATCTTGTCCATCAGTGTATGCAATATTTCACGTAAACCCTGTTTTTTGTCTGCATCGAAGTAGCGGTCCTTGTACATAGCATCGAACATGGTGGCGACACAGTAAAGAGAGAATGCCACCGAATCGCTTGTTCACAGCCTGTGTCGACAGTTTTGTTGAGCAGGCGTTTCAATGCCATGAGAGGGGATCACGTCTGCTGCAGGCGCAGTAGATGAGCTTATTTCTCGAGTCAGTTGTTCGAATGGAGCTAGCTAGTGTGTTCATGTTTCCAAGTTTCAAACATGTTCTCAAATGCCATTGAAAATTGCAGCAGCGGTATGACAACCAGCATATTCTTGAGCATGCAATATGACTTTCCTCAGTACGAAATCCTTGAAGACCCACTGTGCTGTCAGACTCAGCATGCTCATGGAGCTGATATGCTGGTCCAGATGTCAGTCGTGAAGCTATTACTGTGTAACTCCGGTAGGGCAACATCTGAAAAATAGCGCACTTGGTAGTGTGTCGCGGTGCTCGACCAGTCGGCGAAAGCAAACATTACCCATGACAGAGAACGGTTGATTGTCAAGAGCAATGAATTCCATTATCTTGGCGTTAATGGATTTTGCTTTTTGAGTTGTCTCGCTGAAATTTTCTTACTCTTTCAAATGACTGCTTCATTTGTTGACTGCTCGATCCACCCAGCAGACATTGTGGGCTAGGTTAGGAATGCTGTGCTGCACATGTAGCGCAGCGTAAAATTACGTCATTACGTCATGTACATACGTTATATAAGTATGCACGTCAGCTTTGACATCGGTTTTGCACATGGGTGTTAAACTAGACATCGCTGGATATGGTCACCGATATATCGTGCATCCCTACAAATGAGATCAAATTCTGACATAAGACCCTAATGCTTCATCTGGAGTTTTATCAAATTTACCCAGCTAACAACAAACGTTCCCACAACTTTAGAGAATGCGCCAAATGTTTTCATAGTAACGTTCCAGTGACGTGCAAGGACGGTTTTCAACAGACCATTCCCTTAATGTCAACCAGAACTAACCCAGAACGTCATTCCCATATTAATGTTCTAGACATGTTTCATGGGAACTCTGTGTCCAGTTTTCTGAGGTTTAGTAGAACATTCAATCAACATCCCATAAACTTACATAGAACATGGTTGTCATGTTCTCAGAATAAAAGATATCAATGTTCTAGAACAGGGGTATACAACTGGGGGCCGCAGCGGTACTGCAGGGAGTCCACTCAAGGACATTCAGAGACTTGTCACGAAGCTACTCCTGCGTTGTTTTGGCTGTGTGCTTAGGGTCATTGTCTTGTTAGAAGGTGAACCGTCGCCCCAATCTGAGGTTCTTAGCACTCTGGAGCAGGTTTTCATCAAGGATCTCTCTGTACATTGCTCCGTTCATCTTTGCCTTGATCCTGACTAGTCTCCCAGTCCCTGCAGCTGACAAACATCCCCACAGCATGATGCTGCCACCACCATGCTTCAACATAGGCATGGTGCCAGGTTTACTCCAGACGTGATGCTTGGCATTCAGGCAGAAAATAGTTCAATCTTGGTTTCTTCAGACCAGAGAATATTGTTTCTCATGGTCTGAGGGTCTTTAGGTGCCTTTTGCCAAATTCCAAAAGGGCTATCATGTGCCTTTTACTGAGGAGTGTCTTCCGTCTGGCCACTCTACCATAAAGGCCTGATTGGTTGAGTTCCGCAGAGATGGTTGTCCTTCTGGAAGGTTCTCCCATCTCCACAGAGGAACTTTGTAGCTCTGTCAGAGTGACCATCGGGTTCTTGGTCACCTCCCTGACCAAGGCCCTTCTCCCTCGATTGTTCAGTTTGGGGAGGCGGCCAGCTCTAGGAAGAGTCTTGGTGGTTCCAAACTTCTTCCATTTAAGAATAATGATTTTGGTACCCTTCCCCAGATCTGTGCCTCAACACAATCCTGTCTCGGAGCTCTAGGGACAATTCCTTCGACCTCATAGCTTGGTTTTTCTCTGACATGCACTGACAACTGTGGGACCTTATTTAGACAGGTTTGTGCCTTTCCAAATCATGTCCAATCAACTGAATTTACATCAGGTGGACTCCAGTCAAGTTGTAGAAACATCAAGGATGATCAATGGAAACGGGATGCAACTGAGCTCAATTTCGAGTCTCATAGCAAAGGGTCTGAGTACTTACATACATAAGGTATTTCTGTTTAAAAAAGTGTTTAATCTGTTTTCACTTTGTCATTATGGGGTATTGTGTGTAGATTATTTAATACATTTTAGAATAAGGCTGTAACGTAACAAAATGTGGAAAAAGTCAAGGTCTGAATATTTTCCAAACGCACTGTATATATACTACATGACCTCCTCTCATTCCAACATCTCATTCCAAAATCATGGGCATTAACATGGAGTTGGTCCCCCCTTTGCTGCTATAACAGCCTCCACTCTTCTGGGAAGGCTTTCCAATAGATGTTGGAACATTGCTGCAGGGACTTGTTTCCATTCAGCCACAAGAGCATTAGTGAGGTTGGGCACTGATGTTGGGTGATTAGGTCTGGCTCGCAGTTGGCGTTACAATTCATCCCAAAGGTGTTCGATGGGGTAGAGGTCAGGGTTCTGTGCAGGCCAGTCAAGTTCTTCCACAACGATCTCAACAAACCATTTCTGTATGGACCTTGCTTTGTACACGGGGTATTGTCATGCTGAAACAGGAAAGGGCCTTCCCCAAACTGTTGCCACAAAGTTGGAAGCACAGAATCGTCCAGAATGTCATTGCGTTAAGTTTTCCCTTCACTGGTACTAAGGGGACTAGCCTGAACCATGAAAAACAGCCCCAGGCCATTTCTCCTCCTCCACCAAACTTTACAGTTGGCACTATGCATTCCACTCCAGAGAATGCGTTTCCATTGTTCCAGAGTCCAATGGCGACGAGCTGTACACCACTCCAGCCGACACTTGGCATTGCACATGGTGATCTTAAGCTTGTGTGCGGCTGCTTGGCCATGGAAACCCAATTCAAGGAACTTCCGACTAACAGTTTCATGTGTTGTTTGGAACTCAGTAGTGAGTGTTGCAACTGAGGACAGAAGGTTTTTACGCGCTTTAGCGGTCCCGTTATGTGAGCTTGTGTGGCTCATCAGTAAGGCCATTCTACTGCCAATGTTTGTCTATGGAGATTGCATGGCTGTGTGCTCGATTTTATACACCTGTCAGCAACGGGTGTGGCTGAAATAGCTGAATCCATTAATCCACATACTTTTGTACATATAGTGTATTTCCAACCCTTTTCCATAAAACGTATTAACACGCAAGAACTGATGCGCATCCAGAAATAACAGCAACAAAGCACTGGAAAACCACTTCAGGCACACTAGAGTGAATTAGATACATTCACTCAGAGGTGGTTTAAACTGCATTCTAATGTCAACTTTACTTATGAAAAATCGTATCAAGTCAAAGTTTTAAGCATGCTCAGTTCTTGGGTCTCGAGCGCTGTGCGAGTAAATTTGAAATAGAAGTTATGGAACTCCCTTGCGTGCTTCTGTTATGGGAAAAAGTCCACAATGAAACTGACATGATACATTTGCATCTGTTGGCCATCAAGTAGCCTATTAATTTATATGCCATCGTAGGCTACCATTTGATACAATACATATGTTGAAAGACATTTCACTGGAGTCCTTGCAAATCAATTTGTGCCACTTGTGTAGCCTTCCTAAAAAATGGCAAACATATTGAATAAATAGCCTATAACTTC
Organism: Salvelinus namaycush; assembly: GCF_016432855.1. Lineage (NCBI taxonomy): Eukaryota > Metazoa > Chordata > Actinopteri > Salmoniformes > Salmonidae > Salvelinus > Salvelinus namaycush. Next base: position 12,770,200 of record NC_052315.1, read on the forward strand.
TATTGTTTTAGCCTTGTGTTATTATGCAATGATTAACAGCCATGTTTAGTTCATTAAATTGGAAGTTATCAATTGTAATCATGGTCACAGCTCTATCGCAATTGCCACTCAGCTGTTAGAATGCATTCGATTTAGGTAACAGTCAATGAGATTTAGCTACAGGTAATAAAACAAACACTGGCTGTTGATGACAAGCATATATTCAGTTCATATCCATATTATGAAAATTTGATTCAGTGATATGGAATTACGACCCTATTCAGAACAAGAACTTCTTACTCGAAATCACATCGCTATATTCATGTTGAATAAATGAGTCTGTCAATTTGAACTAAGTAAGCTGCTAAATCGTTCAGCTTGCCGACATCTTGCCTTGGCTACTGTAGGCTATCTGATATTAGATGTAGGCCTATCGGGGCTATAGGCTACCTACAATCATAAATCCAGATTGTAGTCAGTAGCATAGGCCATATGCCTATTGAAATGGCAAGTAAATCTCGCAAATATACAATTTATAACTGTTTGTAGTCTTAACAGCTGGCACATACTAAAGGCACAATTGCCAGAAAATAGCCGAACATGTGATTTTTGAAGTTCGTCCAAGTGTTTCTTTGCAGAGATTTCGAGATCCTGTGTCTCACACTCTGTCGGATTTATCTATAGTTATGCACATGCACAAAAAGGGATTTATTTAAAATCATAGCAGTCAAACGAGTTAAATAGACATCCATTGAGGGAAAAAGATCTAGCAAGTTTAATAAAAGGTAATTATATTTTTTATTGCAACATATTGAAATTCCTTTATTAGGAAAGGGGGGTACCAAGTCAGTTGTACAATTGAATGGCTTCAACTGAAATGTGTCTTCTGCATTTAACCCAACCCCTCTGAATCAGAGACGTGCGGGGGGCTGCCTTAATCAAATTCCACGTCATTGGCGCCCGGGGAACAGTGCCTTATTTAGGGTCAGAACGACAGATTTTTACCTTGTCAGCTCGGGGATTTGATCCAGCAACCTTTCGGTTACCGGTCCAACCTCTAACCACTAGGCTATTACATCACATTAGCTCCCAAATAATAATAATTATTTTGATGGGAAACTTAATTTGGCTTATTGTCGTTACAAATTTAGTCGTTATTCCGTCTTAATTAGATCAATAACTTTATGGAGAAATTATGTATTGGATAAATATGGCAACTCCTCCGTTGCTGTGAAAAAAATTGCTAGTTTTCAGACTTTCTGGGCAGGTTTTGATGGGTCTTTAGAATTTGACTTTGAACTGGACCTGGCAACCCTGGGATCGTTTAACCCTGGGTGGTGTTTAACCCCAAGCCACCCTAAACACCTGCGGGATTCTGTAAACTGGCTATTTTGAGTTTGTTGAAACATGCAGATGTCGAATTCATTATATTTTACATTGTTTCACCAAAGTAAACAGTCTGTGCTCATTTTGACTGTCTGATAAGAGCAATAGACTGATACATGATCCGATGCTATGTGAAGAGCTTAACTTTCACTTTCACCACGCCCTTTCCTTCACAGTGGTCAGGATAAAGAAACGAAACTGAATTTGGCACACGCAAAAAAGACAAAGTTGTACAACTGTGAAGTTGTTTTTGTTACAGAGAAAAATTCAAACATTTCAAATAGATGAATAACAAAATCACAACAAAATGGTGTTTGCATTGGCATGCTGCTAATTTTCTAAATAATTGTCAACCTAAAGACAGCAGGCTTGGCACAAATAAGGATTATCCACATGAACGGGTCAAAATATAAAGTTCTTAATATAAGAACTAACTAGCTAAAAACGTCTTAAAGGAATGCAACACTCACCTGAATATGCTCGTTCACGGTTCTTGAGTAACGTTACGCAAAAAGGTACTGCAGCAGAGAGGTAGAGACTAAAGGAGAAGTTTTACTCCACCCAAAAATCTGTCCACAAAAAATAAAAATAAACCCAGGTAGTGAGGATTTTTTGTATGGAGGTCAATGAATGAGTGTCGAATTTGTTCAACAAAAAAATTATTTGCTAATTTGCTAAGTGAGACTTATTTGATCTAATATACGTTTCGTGGTTAGATTGTTATTAATGCACTGATATAAGTGGAAGCACGTGGCATTTCGTCAACTTTGAAAAAACGACTATATCAGGTTTGTGCTTGTTGTCATAGAGATGGGTAGAGGACTAATCATGAATATAACACTTTTAAGCATGGACATTGCTATTGAGGGCTTCCACCAATTTTAAGTATTCAACTGGGTGGGGGTTCCTATGAGTTGGGAGCAATCAGCCAATGAAGAATAAGAACATGAACTACTTTAAAATGGAGAATCTCAATGGCGCTGTCCTTGCTAGCACAGACACTATAATTGCACAAATATAAAGATGATGACTCTATCAATATCTATGGCCTGTTGTTCACACATATCTGCCCTCTCATTGACTAGAATGGTGCCAACTGATCCTGCCTCTTCCCCGCCTTCCTTTAATCTTTGAGGACATGTTTTTCGATCGTTAGAGCAGTCACTTGACTATCTTGTCAATATAATAGACAATCGTTGGCTTTACTGAACAACAAGTTGAAAAACTGAGAGGGTTGGGTCAAATCAAATAACATTTTATTGGAAGGACAGATTTCCACCGTCTAATGCCCATTGCTCGTGTTTCTTGGCCCAAGCAAGTCTTTTGTTCTTATTGGTGTACTTTAGTAGTGGTTTCTTTGCAGCAATGAAGGCCTGACTCACATAGTCTCCTCTGAACAGTTGATGTTGATGTGTCTGTTACTTGAACTCTGTGAATCATTCATTTGGGCTGCAATTTCTGAGGCTGGTAACTCTAATGAACTTATCCTCTGCAGCAGTGGTAACTCTGGGTCTTCCTTTCCTGTGGCGGTCCTCATGAGAGCCAGTTTCATCATAGCGCTTGTTGGTTTTTGCGACTGCACTTGAAGAAACTTTCAAAGTTCTTGAAATTTTCCGCATTGACTGACCTTTATGTCTTAAAGTAATGATGGACTATCGTTTCTCTTTGCTTATTTGAGCTGTTCTTGCCATAATATGGACTTGGTATTTTACCAAATAGGGCTATCTTCTGTATACCAACCCTACTACATGATTCCATATGTGTTATTTCATAGTTTTGATGTCTTCACTATTATTCTACAATGTAGAAAATACTACAAATAAAGAAAAACCCTGGAATGAGTAGGTGTGTCCAAACTTTTGACTGGTACTGTATGAAACAGTAAGAGTAAATTAAATGTCATGAACATGTGTGCTTTTTGAGCACAGTGTTTTCCCTGTTCCCCTCTATATTAGTCCTAACCTGTTCCTCTACTAGGCTACTCTGCTTACTTTCAAATATAAACTGTCAACTACCTGAAGTTCAACTTTCTGCTGCCGTTTCTTGCCTGTGTTTAGTGGCCTATAGCAAGAATGGTAACATTTTGCATTACAACTGAGGAGCTTTAACTTCTCTTGTAGACTGTGACTATATCCCTTCTACGACAGGTGACACTTAACAGAGGTCTTACTGTGTAGTGTGGTTCCCTGTCCTTGCCCGAGAGAAGGAACACAACAAGCACTCTTCAAAAAGTCGCTGCAAGATCAGAGATCTAGTGGTGAAATGCAAACACCCTCTCCCAACGTGTAACTCATATCTCCTATATGAAAACAGGAATTACATTTAATAAAAATCAACATGTATGAAAATGCCAATCCAGTTTCGATTGTGACACATAGAGAAGAAAATACTACATATACAGTAGCTGCTGCTAGAGGGATCCAAAAGACTTGTTTTGGTCCAAGGTGACTTCATTTAATTTGATCTTTGTCGATAGACTTACAAAATATCCCTGTGACATAAAAAAATGTCAGTGGCAATAGGACCGTAGAATAAGTTTCTGTTTGGCTCTTCTTGAAAATTGTCTTGTATATTTTAATAATCAAAAGAATGCTCACATGTTTGTTCGGCTCATATTTATGTGTTTACATGTTTCCTTGTACAACACAAAAACATATGATTTATCTAATTGGTTATTGTCTTAACTACAATGAGAATGTTATTTATTAAGTATAATTCCCATCTTATGTTCCTACTTCCCCCTTCTCTCCCGCTAGCTACTTTCTACATCTACTGTCATTTCTACTTTGAGGCTAGAGGGGCATACAGTACACTTCCATAAAGACGTCACTACCCTACCTCAAGAAGACAGTGCAGCGTTGGTGCCTTTATATCAAACCAATGCCTTGAAAGCAGATTACCTGCGTCTGCCTGATCCTGAAGTGGTGCAAGAAAGTCCTTGTCCCAGTGATACATTTTCTTGTCACGTGCACAAGTACAGTGAAATGCTTTTTCTTGTAAACTCTTTCCCAACAATGCAGTAATCAATATTCATAGCACTTTATAATAAAGTAAAGTAGAACAAAAACATGTAAGAAATAGAAATAAGAAGAAGACAAGAAAGTAAGTATGCCATTTACAGGGCCAGTTCCAAGATCAGTGCCAAAACCATATTTACAATGTGCAGGGATACTGGAGTGGTAGGGGTAGATATGTATAGAGGTAACGTGACTAGGCATCAGGATATATGATAACTTTGACAGCATTGGCTTGGCAGCTCCTCTCTTTGTGTTTGGGCCAGCCTCTGTTCTCCTCATTATCTCCTGTCTTTCGCCTGGCCAAAAAAAGAGACTGATACACTCCATCGTTATTTTGTTTAGTCAAACCGTTTCAGGGACATGACAAAGTACTTGCTCACTAAAAGGGACATTCAAGCAGTGTTTATTTTATTGTGGCTTAACAACATGCTTTGGGAATTAATTGTAGCACTGTTTGAACCAGTTATCCATGGTCTGTTTGTCCTCCATTCTTTGTAATATCTCTTGTTGTGACCCACTGAGCGCACACTGGCCGAATCAACGTTGTTTCCACATCATTTTGTGTGCATCTAGAGGCGAAAAAACTCTAGATCACGTGTAAGCCACACACAGAAACGCCTACAAAGCTCTCCCTCACCCTCTATTTGGAAAATCTGACCATACTCCTGATTCCTGCTCACAAGCAAAATCTCAACAGAAAGTACCAGTGACGGGCTTAATATGGAAATGGTCAGATAAAGCGAATGCTAAGCTAGAGGATTGTTTCGCTAGTGCAGACTGGAATATGTTATGGGATTCATCCAATGACATTGAGGAGTTTACCACATCAGTCACCGGCTTAATTAATAAGTGCATCAACGACGTCGTCCCCACAGCAACCGTACATACATATCCCAACCAGAAGCCATGGATTACAGACAACGTCAGCACTGAGATAAAGGCAAGAGCTGCCGCTTTCAAGGAGTGGGACACTAATTTTAATAAGAAATCCCGCTACGCCCTTCAACGAGCAATCAAACAGGCAAAGTGTCAATACAGGATTACGATCTAATACTACTACACTGTCTCTGATGCTCGTCGGATGTGGTAGGGCTTGCAAGCTTTCACAGAAACCCAGCCACGAGCTGCCCAGTGATGCGAGCCTACCAGACGAGCCAAATGCCTTCTATGCTCGCTTCAAGGCAAGCAACATTGAACCATGCATGAGAGCACCAGATGTTCCGGACGACTGTGTGATCACACTCTCCGAAGCCGATATGAGTAAGAGATCTAAACGGTTTAAGGTGAACATTCACAAGGCCGCAGGGTAAGACGGATTACCAGGACGCGTACTCTGAGCATGCGCTGACCAGTTGGCAAGTGTCTTCACTGACATTTTCAACCTCTCCCTGACCCAGTCTGTAATACCTACATGTTTCAAGCAGACAAGCATAGTCCCTGTGCCCAAGAACGCCAACGTTACCTGTCTAAATGACTATCGCTCCATAGAACTCACATATGTAGCCATGAAATGCTTTGAAGGGCTGATCTTTGCTCATATCAACACCAAAATCCCAGACAACCTCGACCGACTCTAACAAACCGCCCCAACCGACGCACAGATTACGCAATATCTATTGCACAATATCTATTGCATTACACACTGCCCTTTCCCACCTGGACAAGAGGAACCCCTACTGTATGTGAGAGTGCTGTTAATTTCAACACCACAGTGCCCTCCAAGCTCATCACTAAGCTAAGGACTCTGGGACTGAACAACTCCCTCTGCAACTGGATCCTGGACTTCTTGACGGATCACCCCCAGGTGGTGAGGGTAGGCAACAACACATCCGTCACACTGAGGGGTGCTTGCTTAGTCCCCTCATGTACTCCCTGTTCACTTGGAGTTGTGTGGCAGCACACAACTCCAACACCGTCATTAAGTTTGCAGATGACACAACATGGTAGGCCTGATCATCAATGATGATGAGTCAGCATATAGGGAGGAGGTCAGAGACCTGGCAGTGTGATACCAGAACAACAAACTAACCCTCAATGTCAGCAGGACAAAGGAGCTGATCGTGGACTATAGGAAATGGAGGGCCGAGCACGACCCAATTCGCATCGACAGGGCCGTAATGGAGTGGATCGAGAGCTTCAAGTTCCTCGGTATCCACATTGCTAAGGATCTATCATGGTTCACAGACACCAACACAGTCGTGAAAAGGGCATGACAACATCTCTTACCCCTCAGGAGTAGACCCGGTGCCAGGATAATTTGACTAAGGGGGCAGTTGAAATCGGAAAGGCGGCAAAATTTGTTGGGGTACTTGCATTGAAATTATATTCAATTCGGCTAATATAATCATGCAATAAACAAAGTTCAAACGCTGAGACTCTGAGATCATCAGTGCTTTTGAAATCTGAAGCCTAAATTTGCTGCGCAGTATTAGCACAATGGACAGCGCCCTACAGCAAGGCCGTTTTGGTAATGAATATAGGCTACAAGATACTGTATTGCAAACAGCCAACAGTACGTGAATGCAGCCGTACACACAGCACTCTTGCCAAAATAATGCTAACTAAATGCTGAAATTGTAGGCTAGTTATTCATGCATGCAAATAAAAATACTGAATAGCAGTTTGGCTTAGAATACCGACACAACTGCGAATGTGAACAAGTGAATGTAAACAGAACAAAACAGTGGTACCAAGTACTAGGCCTAGTAAACTAAATATAAGACTGATAAAGGCATGAGTACTACAGTGAGATGCAGCCATGCACAGCTGTCTTGCCAAATAAATAGGCCTATACAGGCCCGCTTCAAACATGGAAATCATGCCGGTCACTCATGAGTTCAGCAACACATTGTGATATGGTACAATACACTTCTGTTAATCAAATTCGACCCACATAATCAACTAAGCAATGCCAGCCAGTGGAGGCTCCTCGGAGGAGGAAGGGGGGGACCATCCTCCTCAGTGAATTTCATAAAATGTTTATTTTTAAAACATTCAAAGTTATCCTTTTTAGATAAAACTATACTAAATATAATTACGTCATCAAATAACTGATTAAAACACATTCTTTGGGCAAAGAAGGTCTACAGTAGCCTCAAAAGCACTCTACAGGGTAGCCGGAGGACAGCTAGCTTTCGTCCTCCTTTGTGTACATTGACTTCAATGCAAAACCTAGGAGGCTCATGGTTCTCACCCACTTCCATAGACTTACACAGTAATTATGACAACTTCCGGAGGATGTCTTCCAACCTATCAGATCTCTTGCAGCACGAACTGACATGTTGTCCACCCAATCAAAGGATCAGAGAATGAATGTAGTACTGAAAGCATAAGCTACAGTTAGCTAGCACTGCAGTGTATAAAATGTGGTGAGTAGTTGACTCGAAGAGAGAGAAAGACAATACATTTAATAATATATACAGTATATTTAACCTTATTTAACTAGGCAAGTCAGTTAAGTACAAATTCTTATTTACAATGACAGCCTACCCTGGCCAAACCTTGACGACGCTGTGCCAATTGTGCGCCGCCCTATGGGACTCCCAATCACGGCCGGATGTGATACAGCCTGGATAATTGAACAGTTTTGAACAATTACATTTCTTCCAAAATGAAGGAGAAGCAAGAGAGAAATAGAGAGAGAGAGTCATTTTTCACTTACTTAGCTAGCAAATGCAACTAGCTAGTTTATCCTACTGAAACACCCTGCTCAAACAGAGGGATGCTATGTTAGCTAGCTGGTTATGACTTTCCAACACAACACTGGAACTCTTTCAAATCAAGCTTTTGGTATTACTAAAGTCAAGCTTTTGGGCCCACAGGTGTAACTGCTTACTGACTGTACACTAACGTTACTTCATGATTGTAGCGGGTTTACTAACGCCTTAGTTCTATTAGCTATGCCAACTATGATGTTACTTTAGCTAATATTGTGACAACGATGTAGGCTGTGTGCACCGGTTTGGTTTGTAATGTTTTTTTTGCCTGGTCATATACAGCTGATGTGTTGTGCATTGAATTCCACAAGCGAAGGGAAGAGGTGAGAGGAGGAGAGCACGTAGATGCGAGGAGGAATACTACGTGGCTGCTACGAAAGTGAACTGTGTTTACTCTTGATCAGGGGTGTATTCATTCCGCCAATTCGTTTCTTAAACAAAAGGGGGATGAACATACCTGAATTTATCCAATAGAAACACTTTGCAACTGTTGGACTAATGATTACACCCTATATCAGCTAGATGTAGGCAAGAGTGTGCAAGGCGGTATTGAATGTCACTGTCTGTCCATATGTCAGTCTGTCCCTTCAAATTTGTCTCTCGACCTGTGTGCACATACATTGTAAACTTTCATTCATAGGCTAGGTTGTAGCAACTCATTATGGGCTGAGGGAAAATTTGAGTATCATGTAGTAACCTGAACCTATCGCTGTTACATTGAACTGGGCGAATGGAATATGAATGAGCGTTATCCAATATTCTGTAATAGAAATAAGGCCCATGCCCATGAAAACAAATGTGTCGTCCCTCATCTTATACGGCACTGACCGCCACTACCATAAACACGTTTCCAATACGTAGAGGTCCATTTTCAGGTTCAATGACATGAAATCTCCGCTGTGCTCTATCAGCACCATGGACATTGCCCTACACACTAAAGCCAGATTTGGATAAAAACCAACCAGCTAGATCATTTCAATCTTACATTTTCAAACTAAGAGTTGCAGCCTCCTTGATGCTCTGTGGAACTTCCTGAGTAATCGATCATTCCATTCTCCCTGAAATCTTCTGGTAAGTACTGTTTTGCTTAGATCACCGTTTTCACATCTAGAAAGTCATGGCTCAAAGGTACAAAGGACCTCCACCAGTTGGCTGTGGAGACAGCATCCAACATCCAACTTCCTGTTGAATGCGGAACGAGGGAGCTTGGGTTTGTTGTTTTGGAAAGTTTGAAAGTCTATTGAAAAGTTTCTTAGTAGCTAGCTATCTTTTTGAGTTTGGATTCCACGAAGCATCAGTTGCTGGGACTGCTACTATCTGTCCAGTGATCCTGCCAACCAAGGCCAGGTCTGAGGAGCTGTTTGGCATAGCAGCTAGCCTAGCTGCCAGCTGCCTGTCAAGATAGCAGTGTTTTCTTGAGGGCTTGAACGCAACCTGCGACGCAGTTAGCCATTGTGGCTGGTACTGCAGATTGTCCCGGGTTTGTGGCTGTCTAGATCCCTGCTGTTTGTTGTTTTCAATCTTCCCTGCGACCTTCCCTGTCTGGAATTGCATGGAGTAACAGCGTAACCTACGTTGCTACCATGACAAAGACCAAAGACGGCGGAAGTATCGATGAGGACAGTGGTGTCGCTCTACCACAGGTGAAGGATCTTTTTAAAATAAGAGTTCTATAGGCAGGTGTTACAACAACAATAAAATATTTAGACAAAGTGTTTTGTCTAAATACTGTTGGAGTCAACTAATAAAATAATGGACGAACTGACCAGAGAGGTCCAGGACCTGAAGAGCAGTTTGCAGTTCTCTCAGGGTCAGCTCGATGACTTTAACAATATATATACACTGCTCAAAAAAATAAAGGGAACACTTAAACAACACAATGTAACTCCAAGTCAATCACACTTCTGTGAAATCAAACTGTCCACTTAGGAAGCAACACTGATTGACAATAAATTTCACATGCTGTTGTGCAAATGGAATAGACAAAAGATGGAAATTATAGGCAATTAGCAAGACACCCCCAATAAAGGAGTGGTTCTGCAGGTGGTGACCACAGACCACTTCTCAGTTCCTATGCTTCCTGGCTGATGTTTTGGTCACTTTTGAATGCTGCCGGTGCTTTCACTCTAGTGGTAGCATGAGACGGAGTCTACAACCCACACAAGTGGCTCAGGTAGTGCAGCTCATCCAGGATGGCACATCAATGCGAGCTGTGGCAAGAAGGTTTGCTGTGTCTGTCAGCGTAGTGTCCAGAGCATGGAGGCGCTACCAGGAGACAGGCCAGTACATCAGGAGGCGTGGAGGAGGCCGTAGGAGGGCAACAACCCAGCAGCAGGACCGCTACCTCCGCCTTTGTGCAAGGAGGAGCAGGCGGAGCACTGCCAGAGCCCTGCAAAATGACCTACAGCAGGCCACAAATGTGCATGTGTCTGCTCAAACGGTCAGAAACAGACTCCATGAGGGTGGTATGAGGACCCGACGTCCACAGGTGGGGGTTGTGCTTACAGCCCAACACCGTGCAGGACGTTTGGCATTTGCCAGAGAACACCAAGATTGGCAAATTCGCCACTGGCGCCCTGTGCTCTTCACAGATGAAAGCAGGTTCACACTGAGCACATGAGCACATGTGACAGACGTGACAGAGTCTGCAGGCGCCGTGGAGAACGTTCTGCTGCCTGCAACATCCTCCAGCATGACCGGTTTGGCGGTGGGTCAGTCATGGTGTGGGGTGGCATTTCTTTGGGGGGCTGCACAGCCCTCCATGGGCTCGCCAGAGGTAGCCTGACTGCCATTAGGTACCGAGATGAGATCCTCAGACCCCTTGTGAGACCATATGCTGGTGCGGTTGGCCCTGGGTTCCTCCTAATGCAAGACAATGCTAGACCTCATGTGGCTGGAGTGTGTCAGCAGTTCCTGCAAGAGGAAGGCATTGGTATGCTATGGACTGGCCCGCCCGTTCCCCAGACCTGAATCCAATTGAGCACATCTGGGACATCATGTCTCGCTCCATCCACCAACGCCACGTTGCACCACAGACTGTCCAGGAGTTGGTGGATGCTTTAGTCCAGGTCTGGGAGGAGATCCCTCAGGAGACCATCCGCCACCTCATCAGGAGCATGCCCAGGCGTTGTAGGGAGGTCATACAGGCACGTGGAGGCCACACACACTACTGAGCCTCATTTTGACTTGTTTTAAGGACATTACATCAAAGTTGGATCAGCCTGTAGTGTGGTTTTCCACTTTAATTTTGAGTGTGACTCCAAATCCAGACCTCCATGGGTTGATACATTTGATTTCCATTGATCATTTGTGTGTGATTTTGTTGTCAGCACATTCAACTATGTAAAGAAAAAAGTATTTAATAAGAATATTTCATTCATTCAGATCTAGGATGTGTTATTTTAGTGTTCCCTTTATTTTTTTGAGCAGTGTATATTCATTATAAGGTTTTAAAATTATTCCACAGTCTTTTCTAAGTCTCTGCCTCTTATAAAGAAATGGTCTGAGAAATGTGTGAATTATTGCAAGGGGTCTGTGAGAAAGCACTTCAAAGATAAACATAGAGCCCTGCAGGGGAGTAAAAGAGATAAGAGGCTAGTCAGACATACCTCTATAAATCAACTTGGGGGAGTGGACATTTACTGCTGAGGCTTTAGAAAACACTGGAACTATTGCATCTCTCTTGCAAGTTTGTATAGCTGTGTATGCATGGGCTTGGTCTGATGAGTAGCAGGTAATGACATATGCAGTGACATCACCAGGGCTGGACTTCGTGCTTACTAAAATATCTTGGGACTTTTTGTATAGGGCAGAACTCATGAGCGACATCAATTGTATATGTGATGTTTGATCTTTGACTTCTGTCTACAGCTGTATTTTGATTAAAATTGTTATGATTTATAAGCGCACATGTTGAGTGTTCCTTATTTGTTAAGTAAATAAAACGGAGAACAGAAAAACAGAACCGACAGTAACACCAAGTCATTTGGTCTCATCAACTTGTTCAACAGAGACACCATTCATTACCAGATTCAGTTGAGGTCTAGAACTTTGTACCAAATACATAATTTGTACCAAATACAATGCTCTTAGTTTTAGAGATATTCAGGACCAGTTAACTTCTTCAGGGCAGGGGGCAGCATTTACACTTTTGGATAAATAGCATGCCAAAATTCAACTGCCTGCTACTCATCCCCAGAATATAAGATATGCATATTATTAGTAGATCTCCCCCGAGGACAAACCATTCAGAATTTTAAATTTTTTGAGGTCACTGTCTTTTCAATGAGATTTCTTAGAGACACCAGATTTCTAATGGACTTGTTTGCAGTTCCTACCGCTTCCACTGGATGTCACCAGTCCTTGGAAATCGGTTGAGGTTATTCCTTTGTGTAATGAAGTAGTAAGGCAATCGTAAATGAGGGGCACATGAAGTAAATTGTTTGAGAGAGGCACGTTACCAAAAATGTTGCATCAGTTTGTTTTCTTTTTGTATTGAACACAGATCATCCAGTCTTCAAATTGATTGATTATTAACGTTTAAAAATACCTAACGTTGTATTACAAAAGTAGTTTGAAATGTTTTGGTAAAGTTTACATGTAACTTTTGATATATTTTGTAGTGACGTTTCCCAAGTTGGAAGCTGTGTTTTTCTGGATGAAACGCGCCAAACCAAATTGACATTTTGGATATATATCGACGGAATTAATCGAACAAAAGGACCACACAAAAGAATTTCGTCAAAGGTAAGGCATGATTTATATTTTATTTCTGCGTTTTGTGTCGTGCCTGCAGTGTTGAAATATGCTACTCTCTTTGTTTACTGTTGTGCTATCATCAGATAATAGCATCTTATGCTTTCGCCGAAAAGCCTTTTTGAAATCTGACATGTTGGCTGGATGTGTGATTTAATGAACGTTTGATTTTTATATCATTTTATTTGAATATGGCGCGCTGTATTTTCCCTGGCTATTGGCCAGGTGGGACGATGGCGTCCCACCTGCCCCAGAGAGGTTAATTACTGGCCACCCATTCCAAAACAGACTGCAACTCTTTGTAAAGGGTTTCAGTGACTTCATAAGCTGTAGTTCCCGGTGTGTATATGGTTGAATCATCAGCATACATTTATTATTTTTTAATTTTTTATTTAACCTTTATTTAACCAGGAAGGGCTCATTGAGATTTAAAATCTCTTTTTCAAGAGCGTCCTGGCCAAGATAGGCAGCACCAAGTCATTACAAAAATTACAGACAGACAACATGAAAAACTACAATTAATCTAGTAAAAAACCATTGAATTCACAAGAGTATAACAATATCAAAAACAGCAAATTAAAAACATTGACAGGTCAGGGAATCAGCCTCAAAATCCTTCATCAGTGATTTAAAAACACCAATCGGGACAAGTTCTTCCAGTTTAAAATTATTTTGTAAGGTGTTCCAAGACAATGGCGCAGAGTACATAAAAGACCTTTTACCAAATTCAGTTCGGACATTTGGAACAGTTAGCAGGATAAAGTCTAGCGAACGAAGAGAGTACCCACCACATTTCTGAACAATAAAAATGCCCAAATAAAAAGGTAGTAAACCCAAAATGGCTTTGTAAATAAAAGTATACCAGTGACTGAGCCTACGAGTGACTAGAGAAGGCCAGCCAACCCTGGTATATAAAGTGCAGTGGTGCGTAAGGGTTTTGCAGTTTAAAATAAATCTCAAAGTGCCATGGTAAAGAGTGTCAATTGATCTCAAACACTGAGCGGAAGCATTCATATATAAAATATCCCCATAGTCTAGTAAAGGCATAAATGTAGCTGATACTAGCCTCCTTCTGGCTTCAAAAGAAAAACAGGCCTTATTCCTAAAATAAAATCCCAATTTCAGCTTCAATTTTTTTGTAAGTTGTTGAATATGCAATTTAAAAGAGAGGCCGTCATCAATTAGAATTCCAAGATATTTATATGAGGTTACAACCTCAATCTCCTTGCCCTGACAGGTAGTAATAGGTGATAGGTTCAGAGGTCTATTTCTTGCATTAGAAAACACCATTAGTTTAGTTTTGTCAGTATTGAGGATAAGCTTCAATTTACACAAGGTATGTTGAACAGTATAAAAAGCAGTTTGCAAGTTCTGGAAAGCTTTTGTAAGAGATGAGGCACAACAGTAAATAACAGTATCATCAGCATAAAAATGAAGTTGTGCATTTTGGACATTTTTGTCTAAATCATTTATATAAATAGTGAATAAGAGAGGACCAAGTACAGAGCCTTGGGGCACACCATTCAGGACAGACAATTTAACAGACATAAGCCCATCAAATTGAGTGCACTGAGTTCTATCAGACAGATAGTTAGCAAACCATGCAACTGCATGCTCTGAAAGACCTACACTCGACAATCTCTGCCTCAGTATAGCATGATCAACTGTATCAAAAGCCTTAGAGAGATCAATAAAAAGTGAGACACAGTGCTGTTTTTTGTCAAGGGCTTCAGTGATATCATTTAAAACCTTCATGGCTGCTGTAATTGTGCTATGCTTCTTCCTGAAGCCCGATTGGTACATTGATAAAATAGAGTTAGTAAATAAAAACTCTTTTAGCTGTTCACTTACAAGGGTGTCAAGTATTTTCACCAGGGGTGACAGCTTTGAGATTGGCCTATAATTATTTAAAAGAGTTGGATCTCCCCCTTTTAAAAGTGGTAGGACAAATGCTGATTTCCAGATCTTTGGAATTTCATTACATTCCAGGGTTAGATTGAACAGATATGTAAGTGGTTCAGCTATGAAATCAGCTGCCAGATTTAAAAAGCAGGGATCCAAAAGATCAGGACCTGCAGGCTTTCTCTGATCTAAGGATTTCAGGGCTTTATGTACCTCCTGCACTGAGAATGGCAAAAAGCTAAAAGTTTGACCAGCTCTCACTGGTTCATCCACACAGGGTTGTACAGAGACAGAGGACACTGGTTCATCCACACAGGGTTGTACAGAGACAGAGGACACTGAATCAAACAGCCTACCAGATGATACAAAGTGCTCATTGAAACAATTCAGCATTTCAGTTTTGTCATATATAGCAACAGAGTCCTTCAAAACACATGACGGTAATTCATTAACATTACTGTTACCAGACATGGACTTAAGCATTCCAAAACTTTCTAGGGTCATTCAGGTTATCAGTGGTAACAGACATAAAATATTCAGACTTGGCCTTCCTGAGAAGAAAAGAACACTTGTTTCTTAACTGCCTAAAAATAAGCCAATCAACATCAGAACAAGATTTCCTTGCTTTAGCCCAGGCTAGATTACGGTTGTGAATAATACAAGACAGCTCAGAAGAAAACCATGGATTATCCCGCCCTTTAACCCTGAACCTGCGGAATGGTGCATGTTTGTTTACTATTTGGAAAAAACCATCATGAAAGAATATCCAGGCAGTTTCCACATCAGGGATAAGCTCAATCTTGCTCCAGTCAAAATAAAACAAATCATGAAAGAAAGCCTGCTCATTAAAACACTTCAAATTTCTCTTACGAATAAAACGTGGATTTGTCTTTGGAACCTTCGTATTTCTAACAGCTACAACAGCACAATGGTCACTTAAATCATTACAAAAAACACCAACCGCAGAATATTTATGTGGAACATTTGTCAATATCAAATCAATCAGGGTAGATTTATCTGGGCATTTAAGATTTGGGCGAGTGGGTGAATTAATCAGCTGGGTAAGATTCATAGAATTACAAAACATTTTTAAATCATCAGACACCGGCTTTAACCAACACCAGTTGAGATCACCAATCAAGATCATTTCACTGTAAAGAAGTTTAGACATAAGGTGCGTCAAAGAAGAAAATGCATCACCGAGAGCAGAGGGGGGTCTATAACAGCCAATCACAGTTATAGAAAGACCCTTTGAAACCTCAATATTCAAAGCAAGAAATTCCAACTGTTTACAAATAGTTTCAGACTTTGCCACACTTACATGGAATTTAGATTTGACATATATAGCCACCCCCCCCACCTTTCTTAACCCGATCAGTGCGATAAACATTGTAACCACTTATATAAATATCCTTATCAAAAATAGACTTGCTGAGCCAGGTTTCAGAAAACACAATTACATCAGCATCAGTTGATTTAGCCCAAATCCTAAACCCATCAATTTTTGACAACAGGCTGCGTACATTTAAATGAAAAATACCAAAACCAGATCTTGATTTAAAATCAGAGGGGGTTTGGAGACATTGCATATCAGGGCCAGGGTTAGGTTGCACGTTACCTGATATCAACAACAGAAGAATAACTAGGCACCTCTGTTTAATAATCTTGCACGGCTTCTCTTTTTTAAGAGACCTACTGCAAGCGAATTCTACAAGTGAGTTTCCAGACAATACAAAACAGTCATTTAAAACCATTAGACTTTGGTAGTGACACAAATTCGTACTGTTCACATCATGCCACAAATGCATCGGCACTTGGACGAGTGGACCGAGTGAAAAAGAGCGAGTTCCTGCAGACAAAATGTCTAATGGACGCGAGAGTACATTGTCAGATGTACTCACCCTGCGACAATGTTCGTTTTCTCCAGAGTTCAGTAAAGTCAGTGCACAAAGCAATACCACGTAAATTGTCATTTTCTCTGACAAAAAAACAAGAGGCCAACGAAGGTAAGTGGAGAGAGGTACAGCGTGTATGTGAATCAATGTGAGTGTTTGCGCGTGTGAGTAGATTGGGTGTTGAGGGCGATAGAGAGAACGGGTTGAGCTGCCACTGACAGCCAGGCGAAGAGCAAAAAGGAGCAGCTTGGACAAGACACTCCGCGGACGAAGGAGGAACTCAGGCCAGCCAGAGATAGGGTTACTTTGGTAAACTTCAAGTAATGAAGTGCCGAGTTGAGGAGGACCCGTGATCTTTACACCAGCAAAAATAAAATAGTTTGCACTACACAACAACGAAGTTACGCAACCATAAATAAATAGATTATTAGTAGGTTAAAATGTACTAGTCACAAACAAACGACTTGACATGCTGCCATCTTGGATTTTGCCGATTTCGCGTGTCTTTCGCGTGACACAAATTATTGGACACAAATTATTTGTTCAATGCCAGTGACAGGTCATTGGTAAAAAATGGAAAAGAGTAGAGGGCCTAAAGAACTGCCCTGCGGTACACCACACTTTATATATTTGACATTAGAGAATCTTCCATTAAAGAAAACTCTTTCTATTAGATAGAAAGCTCTGAATCCACAATATGGCAGAGGTTGAAAAGCCACAACAACAGGTTATGGTCAGTAATGTCAAAGGCTGCACTGAAATCTAACAGTACAGCTCCCACAATCGTATTATTATCTATTTATTTCAACCAATCATCAGTGCAGTACATGCTGAGTGCCCTTCTCTATAAGCATGCTGAAAGTATTTTGGTAATTTGTTTACAGAGAAGTAGAATAGGATTTGGTCAAACACTATTTTTGTCCAACAGTTTGCTAGGAGCTGGCAACAAGCTGATGGTCTGCTGTTAGAACCAGTAAAGGCTGCTTTACATCTCTTGGGTAGCGGAATGACTTTGGCTTCCCTTCAGGCCTCAGGATAAAGACTTTCCTCTAGACTCATATTAAAGATATGACAGATAGGAATGGCTATAGAGTCAGCTCCATCCACAGTAGCTTTCCATCTAAGATGTCAATGCCAGGTTTGTCATTGATCAGTAACAATTTTTTCGACCTCTCCCACACTAACTTTACGAAGTTCAAACTTACAATGCTTTTCTTTCATTATTAGTTTATTTTATGCATGAGTACAATGGCTCACTGTTTGTTGATGGCATTTCCTGCCTAATCATTAAAATAATTGGAAACACCAAATGGTTTTGTGATGAATAAGCCATCTGATTCGATGAACGATTGAGTTGAATTTGTCTTTCTGGCCATAATTTCATTTGAAGTACTCCAAAGTTCATTGATCTTGGCTTCATTACAGTTTCTTCTTCTATTTTTGTTGAGTTTAGTCACATAATTTCTCAGTTTGCAGTAAGTCAGCCAGTCAGCCTTATTAGCCACTCCTTTATTTCAACCATACAGTTTTTCAATTCCTCATCAATCCATGGAGCACAGTTCTAACAGTTAGTTTCTTAAAACCTCTTGACAATATAGGGGGTGGTTTCAACTTTGTAAAATATCGTTCCCAAATTAAACTGCCTCGTACTCAATTCTTGCTCGTACAATATGCATATTATTATTACTATTGGATAGAAAACACTCTCTAGTTTCTAAAACCGTTTGAATTATTTCTCTGAGTGAAACAGAACTCATTCTGCAGCACACTTCCTGTCAGGAAGTGAGATTTCTGAAATCGAGGTCTCTGTTCTAGGGTCAGTTTATAAATTCCCATGTAAGCTATGGGGCTACATGCACTGCATGCGCCTTCCCCTGGATGTCAGTAACCAATGAGAATTGGAATGGTGTTGCATAAATAGACTTGGATATAAATATAAGTATAAATAGACTTGGAACGGAAGGTCCGACCTCCTGACGCAGGAGGGGACATCAGCATGGCGTCCTGAAAAGCTTTCGTTTTAGCAGTTCTATATCTCCGGCTCTGATTTAATTTGATTTTTGTCTTAACTTCATAAGGTAGTTAATTTAAACCGACATATAGCAGTTTATATCAGTTTATTGCGATTTTCTGGAATTTCTTTGTGACGCGTTATCGCGAGTTGGACACCTCTCCGGCACATGGCTAGCGTTAGCTGCTAATTCTACAGGAGAAGAGGACATCTTTCAACCAAAAGACGATTGTTCTGGACAAAGGACACCTTGCCCAAGATTCTGATGGAAGCTCAACAAATGGTAAGAAGTCTTTATGCTGTTAATTCGTATTTATGTTGAAAAATGTAAAACAATAATTCCGCCATTAATTTCGGTGTGGTCTCGCTGTAACGTATGTCGAGTAACGTTAATTTTAAAAATCTAACACAGCGGTTGCATTAAGAACTAATGTATCTTTCATTTGCTGTCCAACCTGTATTTTTTTGTCAAGTTTACGATTACTTATTGATTAGATTAGGTGCCTCTCCAAGATGGCGCCGGACAGATTTCTTGAAGTTTGGCTGCTATTCACATTGTATAACCACGATTTGTGCCGCTACATATGCACATTTTCGAACAAACAATATATGTATTGTGTAATATGATGTTATAGGACTGTCATCTGATGAATTTTGAGAAGGTTAGTGAAAAAATTAATATCTTTTGCTGGTTTATTCGTTATCGCTACTGTTGGCTTGAATCAATGCTGTTGTGTTTTTGGCTATTGTGGTAAGCTAATATAATGCTATATTGTGTTTTCGCTGTAAAACACTTAAAAAATCTGAAATATTGGCTGGATTCACAAGATGTTGGTCTTTCATTTGCTGTACGCTGTGTATTTTTCATAAATGTTTTATGATGAGTATTTAGGTAATTCACGTTGGACTCTGTAGTTATTCTAGCCGCTTTGGTGAGATTTTGTGATGGTGGCTGCAATGTCAAACTATGATTTATACCTGAAATATGCTAATTTTTCAAACAAAACATATGCTATACAATAAATATGTTATCAGACTGTCATCTGATGAAGTTGTTTCTTGGTTAGTGACTATTTATATCTTTATTTGGTCGAATTTGTGATAGCTACCTATGCAGTAAGAAAATGGTGGAGAAAAAAAAGTTGAGTCTTTTGCTATCGTGGTTAGCTAATAGAAATACATATTGTGTCTTCCCTGTAAAACATTTTAAAAATCAGAAATGATGGCTGGATTCACAAGATGTGTATCTTTCATCTGGTGTCTTGGACTTGTGATTTCATGATATTTAGATGCTAGTATTTACTTGTGGCGCTATGCTAGGCTATGCTAGTCAGCTTTTTTACTGATGAGGGTGCTCCCGGATCCGGGATGAGTACCAAGTAGATTAACAGGTGCATGTTTATCAATATTTGGAAGAAGCAATTTCATAAATTAATCAAGTGCAGCATCTAGATGCTCCTTATTAATCACATCAGATCAATAAATATTTTTAACATCATCCACATAACAGTCACAGCAAAATCTTTTGTATGATCTCATACACTATTTTGGGCGCAGCTTTCAGAACTTTGGCTTTCCTGGATATAGCCATTATATTCTAATTACTGCATCCAATTGGTACAGCTTTAGAACAAAGTTCTACAGTATTAGTAAAAATGTGATCAATACATGTAGATGATCTTGATAGTGATAGTGTTTGTAAACATCCTGGTAGGTTGATTAATAACCTGAACCAGATTACAGGCACTGGTTACAGTGATAAGCTTCCTCTTGAGCTAACAGCACTTCAATACCACTTGACATAAGATCTTCTGTAAGCATTACAGGGATAAGGCTCTGAATATACACAGCAACACCTTCCCAATAAGTAGTCCTGTCTCTTCTATAGATGTTATATCCTTCTATTGCTACTGCTGTAATATCAAATGAATTATCTAAGTGAATCTCAGGAATGGCTAATATATGAATGTTATCTGATGTTAGCAAGTTACTGATTTCATGAACCTTACTTCTACGGCTACATATATTCATATGGGCTATTTTCATCCCTTTCCTGGGTAGTTTATCAGAGAGACATAATATGGAAAAGAGCAAACAAAGCAAGAGTAAAATATATACGTTCAGCAGTCCATTAATCAGTTGGTGTGTGTGTGTGTGTGTTGCAGGTGTAACAGTAAAACTTTAAACCTTCCCCTCGCCCCGACACGGGCGCGAACCAGGGACCTTCTGCACACATCAACAACGGTCGCCCACGAAGCATCGTTATCCATCGCTCCACAAAAGCCACGGCCCTTGCAGAGCAAGGGGAAACTCTACTTCAAGTCTCAGAGCAAGTGACGTAACCGATTGAAACGCTATTAGCGCGTACCCGCTAACTAGCTAGCCATTTCACATGCGTTACACTCACCCCCCTTTCGCCCTCTTCCTTTTCCGCAGGAACCAGTGATCCGGGTCAACAGCATCAATGTAACAGTATAACTTTAAACCGTCCCCTCGCCCCGACACGGGTGCGAACCAGGGACCTTCTGCACACATCAACAACGGTCGCCCACGAAGCATCGTTATCCATCGCTCCACAAAAGCCACGGCCCTTGCAGAGCAAGGGGAAACCCTACTTCAAGTCTCAGAGCAAGTGACGTAACCGATTGAAACGCTATTAGCGCGTTACCGCTAACTAGCTAGCCATTTCACATCCGTTACACAGGGTTGAAGCTACGAACCCATAGTCTTGGCTCTCTCATCCCTTCCAGGCTTTTGGGACGGAGGGTGGACAATGACCCTGGCATAGCGGATGTAAGCCTTCTCCCCACGTGCTCTGGCAGCTTTCATGGTTGGGATAAGTTCTTTCCTCTTCTGGCGCACAGCTTTCAGATAGTCCTTGGTGAGGACGATATACGTTCCTCTCAAGTTCTTATCTCTTTCCAGAACACCTACCTTGTCCTTGAACCTCAGGAACTTGACCACTACTTGGGCCGGTGGTGGGTTCCAGTTCTGTGGGCACGCTCCAGCCCAATCTTCCTGTGGTCCATCTTCAGTTTCTCTGAGATAATTTCCCTCACTGTAACGATGTTCGTCTGAGGAAGAAGGAGTAGACCGCAGCGTGGTACGTGTTCATGATGTTTATTATAGCCTGAACACTGAAACAAAAACGCAACAGTTCTGTCAGGTACTCACACAAAACAGAAAACATCTACCCACAAAACCAACATGGAAAATGGCAACCTAAATAGGCTCCCCAATCAGAGACAACGAGAAACAGCTGTCTCTGATTGGGAACCAATTCAGGCCACCATAAACCTACAAACCCCTAGACCATACAAAATCACCATAGATAAACAAAAACCCTAGACATGACAAAAACACCTAGACAATACAAAAACTAAACAAACCACCCTTGTCACACCCTGACCGAACCAAAAAATAAAGAAAACAAATATAACTAAAGTCAGGGCGTGACACTCACTTTGTCCTTAGTTTCTGTCCAGGTCTCATGTGGAGATTCTGTAATTCAATCATGTTGTTCCGCCTTGATTGTCCCTCAAGATAATCTGATTTCTCCATCATTGTTATCAAGGATACAAATACAGAACTGATGTCCTCTCTCAATGATTTACAGATTGCTGTCATCCTGCCGTTCTCCTGTTTAACCTGTCTAGGACTGGGGTTCCGCTAGCGGAACGTTTCACAAAAAAAAAAAAAAAAAATGGCGAAATGACATAATTATAAATATTTAGCTTCAATTAAATCAGAAGTGTTATACACCATATCAAAGCTATACCTCTTGTTAATCTAGCCAATATGTCCGATTTCGAAAAGCTTCACTGCAAAAGCGATTATCGATCAGTAAACAACACATTAGGTACAGTTACAACAAAGTACATTAGTCACGAAAGTCAGAAATAGCAATAAAAATCATCAATTACCTTAGGAAATGTTCTTCTTTTGGCAATCCTAAAGGTCACGACGAAACAATCAAGTGGCGTTTTGTTCGATATAATCCATTTTTATAGCCTAACACGAAACATTTTGTAAACGGCTTGTGTGGAAAATTCAGCGTCCTTCAACTTTGGACGTAACATTCATTGTAATTACTCACTCTAAACGGACGTTTATCCAGTCATGTTCGGTTTCATTGCAATCCTCGGTTTGTTAGTAAAACAACCAAACGTCATGGTTCTTTTCCCGGGACATATTGACCGAAAAAAATTGATTTGAACACACCAAACAACGACCTCATTACGCGCCAATCGAATGACCTGTTCTTCGTTGATTGACTGTATTTCGGACCAATGACCACTGATCTTCTTGAAATCTAGCTGGATAGATAGCCAATGAACAGAGGTACATGGGGACATGGAATGGTTCTACCCGGAAATAATAGGCTTCGTTGTAAAGCCATGCGTACACACAGCTATTCGCCATTGAAAATTCTACAAGAAGGAGCCTCGCCGTTTTACGCGCCGCAAACGTTTTTTTTTTAGCATTTTCAAGGCACAATAATGGCAAATAAATCAGCCAAATCAAAGACGAAGACCAAGTACACAGATTTGCACGATATAATTGAAGAAATAGACCGAGATAGTGATAGTGAACATCTAAATGAATCCAGTGAGATTGAATCCGTTGATTCAGAATTTGAAGACATGTTTCTACACGGTGAAGACCCAGTTTTGGATCGGTGAGTAACGTTGTTTGAAATTAGTAATATCAAATATAATTCATTTGAGTTGTTTGAGATATTTGTATTTTATTTGCCTTATATAAAAATATGACTAGGACATGAAATATAAAGTACACAAGTATATTGAAATGTAGAAAGTACATATTGCTCTACATTGTGGGTGTATGTCTGTGTGTCTGGACAAAACCTCACCATGGTCACAAATTGTGCTTCTATAATATGTGTCTGTATAATTATTACCTAATTGTTTACATGTATTTTATATCTAAAATGAAATGGACAAAACCTCACCATGGTCACAAATTGTGCTTCTATAATATGTGTCTGTATAATTATTACCTAATTGTTTACATGTATTTTATATCTAAAATGAAATGGACAAAACCTCACCATGGTCACAAATTGTGCTTCTATAATATGTGTCTGTATAATTATTACCTAATTGTTTACATGTATTTTATATCTAAAATGAAATGGACAAAACCTCACCATGGTCACAAATTGTGTTTCTATAATATGTGTCTGTATAATTATTACCTAATTGTTTACATGTATTTTATATCTAAAATGAAATGGACAAAACCTCACCATGGTCACAAATTGTGTATATATAATAAGTGTCTGTCTTTATTTCACAGTCCCAGCGATTCTGATTGGGAGCCAAGGTGCAAATCCCCCACTGAAGCTGGTCCATCCAGCTGGACCCCTGCTGTATCCGGCACCACACCTACCCCCGCCCGGCCATCAAGGGGTGGTAAGCCGGCGGCAAAGAAGCGGAGGAAGGGCAGCGTGGAACCGTCCAGCGTGGAACCTGCCAGAGCGGAGGAGGACCGTTGGCACTCTGTTCTTGAGGAGGATGTGGCCCCACCATCTCCACTTTTCCGCCCAAAACGCCCAGTAGGCCCTCAATTGGACCCAACTTCTAAATACAGCCCCATGCAACTTTTCCAGTTGTTCTTCACCTCGGCAGTTGTTGATACCCTGGTGATGAACACAAATAAATATGGCGCTAAGAAGCAGGAAGGCAAGACAGAGGCATGGAAGGACATTTCCATTTCAGATCTGTTTTGCTACCTGTCTATGGTCATTTACATGGGGCTGGTGAAGTTGAAAACCCTCAAACACTACTGGAAAACTGCACCCCTCTATCAACTGCCTTTCCCCTCAACGGTCATGTCTTGTAAGAGGTTTCTGACAATTTCACGGGCACTTCACATTAGTGACCCAGAGGTTGATAAGGACAACGAGGCGAAACGAGGCACAGCAGGGTTTGATAAACTATGCAAGATTAAACCTCTCTACCACGATATCGTTGAGGCATGCAAGACATATTTTCAGCCCGCCCAGAACCTTTCCATAGATGAGAGAATGGTAGCCTCAAAGGCCAGAATTGGCCTAAAACAGTACATGCGTAACAAACCGACAAAATGGGGTTACAAGCTGTTTGTTTTGGCCGATTCTGCGTGTGCATACACGTGCAATTTTTTTGTCTATGAGGGGAAGAACACTTGTGCGAGCGGTAAGGGACTCAGTTATGACTCTGTGATGCAGTTATTAGATTTCCAGCTGCTGGGGAAGGGCTACAAACTATTTGTAGACAACTTCTACACAAGCCCTACCCTGTTCACAGACCTGAGGAAGCTGGAGATGTGGGCCTGGGGCACCATTCGGACCAACAGAGTGGGTTTTCCAAAAACCAGGGTGAACGACATGCCTAAGCGGGCTGAGCGGGGTACCATGAGATGGATCCGTGAAGATGGTTTGCTGTTTGTGAAGTGGATGGACACTCGAGAGGTGTGTTCTACTATTCACAAGTCGTTCGGTGGGGATCACGGTGGGGATCACGTTGTTCGACGTTTGAAAGGTCCTACAGGCGCTTGGACCGCCAGAAATGTCCCCATTCCAGATGCTGTGAAGGATTACAACAAGAGCATGGGGGGTGTAGACCTATCGGATGCACTGATAGGATACTATAATGTTCTTCACAAAACCATGAAATGGTACAAAACTTTGTTCTATCATTTTATTGACATTGCTGTGGTGATTTCCTTCATCCTCCAGAAGGAAATGGCCAAGAACTGTGGACAGCCCCCCATCTCACAGCTACCCTTTAGGGAGCAGCTCATCCAGGAGCTTGCTAACTACAGCAAGAACACTGTAGCACCTTCTGTCCCCTCTACCTCTGTCCCTTCTGCTCCAACCAGCGGTACGCACATGCTGAAGTTCATCATTGCAGGCAGGGATGTGCCTCAGGGAAAAAGGGGCTCAGTAGGGCGGCTTCGTTGTGCCCTGTGCCATAAGAAGTCCCCTGTCACCTGCACCACCTGTGCTGTGACCCTCTGTTTCACACCAGAGAGAGACTGCTATGGGATATGGCATCAGGAGCGCAACATTGTGTAGAGGACAGAGAGTCTTCACATGATTGAACATTGAAGTGTAAATAGTTCCTCTTGTTATTTTTTTATTTTTTTGAAATATTCATTTATTTTTCTTGAATTTTTCAAATATATATTTTTTGGGGTATGTTAGAATAATTGTTTTGTATTTTGTATATAGGTATTTGTATCATTGTATCATTGTACCAATTCGGCCACTTGGGTACATTTGGGAAACTTGTGAGGGACACCTGGTTGACTTCATGCTCAATGGCATGTACCTCACTCATTCCTGAAGGTATCCATCTGAAACTTTGGTCAAATACTGTTGCCTACCTATGTTCTGATTTGAAATGATCCCCAGTATCATAACTGAATGTTTGGCCTTTCTTGTTGATTTTTAAAGATGCAACAACAGTAAAAGAACAAAAAACGTCTGTTGATTTCCTTGTATTTTCTTCTACCAGATCTATTGTGTTATATTCTCCTACATTCAATTCACATTTACACAAACTTCAGAATGTTTCCTTTCAAATGATACCAAGAATATGCATATCCTTCCTTCTAGGCCTGAGCTACAAGCAGTTAGATTAGGGTATGTTTTCAGGCGGAAATTGAGAAAAAGGGGGGCTATCCCAAACAATACTTTGCATGCCAGTCTCTCTTGGCTAAGGGTTGAAGAGAGACTGACTGCATCAATTCTTCTTTTTATAAGAAACATTGTGTTGAAAATTCCAAATCGTTTGCAAAGTCAATTTACACACATTTACCCCACCAGACATGCCACCAGAGGTCTTGTCACAGTCCCTAAATCCAGAACAAAGTCAAGAAAGTGTACAGTATTATATACAGCCATTATTGCATGGAACTCCCTTCCATCTCATATTGCTCAAATGAACAA
The DNA here is from genome assembly GCF_016432855.1 of Salvelinus namaycush. Taxonomy (NCBI): domain Eukaryota; kingdom Metazoa; phylum Chordata; class Actinopteri; order Salmoniformes; family Salmonidae; genus Salvelinus; species Salvelinus namaycush. The sequence goes on from NC_052315.1 coordinate 12,796,818, forward strand.
CAAACCTGGTTTAAAAAAATAAAGCAACAAGTCAAGGCACAACGCCTCTCCTCTATTTGACCTAGATCGTTTGTGTGTATGTATTGATATGTAGGTTATGTGTGCCATTTTTTAATTTATGTAGTTATGTCCTTGAGCTGTTGCTGTCTATTAATGTTCTGTATTTTGTCATGTTTTGTGTGGACCCCAGGAAGAGTAGCTACTGCTTTCGCAACAGCTAATGGGGATCCTAACCAAATACCAAACAGTATTTTACACTCAGCCTCTTCTCCTCTGTCCTGCTGGCATACTGTACTATTCATCACATATTGCTGGAGATTTTTACTTGCATAGCTAGCTGGTGGTGCATCAAATCCGTTGGTACTATCAATAGCATTCTTCCAGTTAGAATACCCAGCTTGGGTGAAGGCCTTGTCTGTGTTAGCATTGGGCCCAACACAGAACTTTCGACATGGGAAACAAAATGCTGCATCTGCAGTAACCGAGTATTCAAGCCACTCTCTTCCTATGAACCAGTTGCTATTTAATGAACATTTTTGGACAGAACATCTGTGGCTAGGGTAGGATTCTAGGCTAACCTGGGCTAGCTCATCAGTTCCAAGATCATCAGGACCAGTCCTGGCTGCACTTGTGGAAGGGTGGGTAGGCTCTGCACCTGGAGCTAGCTGTAGCTCAGCAGCATCATTGCTGCTGGGCTTGGTGGTGGCCTCTGTGGTTTGATGCTGCTGCTCATCGCTCTCCTTCTCCTTTGATTGGGTACTTTGCTAAAGCCAATTTCCATCATAGCAGATTAGCTGGTTAGAGCTAGCTAAATAGGTTAATAACACTAATGATTTTTACAGCTACACTCTTAGAAAAAAGGACTCCAAAAGGGTTCTTCGGTTGTCCCCACAGGAGAACCCTTTTTGGTTCCAGGTATAACCCTTTTTGGTTCCAGGTAAAATTATTTTGGGTTCCATGTAGAACCCTTTGTGAAAAGGGTTCTACCTAGAACCAAAAAGGGCTCTTCAAATGGTTCTCCTATGGGGACAGCCAAATATCCCTTATTGGTTCTAGATAGCATCTTTTTTTCTAAGAGTATAGCTAAGAAGCTAGCTAAACTAGTGGTGGGGCGTGAGGCAGAGTTGAGTGAAGCAGCTTCAACGGTAAACTTGACCCAGCCCTTATAAATCAAAATCAAATATTACAGGCGGAAGAGTATCATGTTATTCACTTGGCCTACCACAGAGAGGAGAAGTGTTTTTTACCCACTTTTTATAGAAACCCAAAGGAGTCATAACCAGTGGTGTAAAGTACTCAAGCAAAAATACTTTAAAGTACTACTTAAGTCGTTTTTGGGGGTATCTGTACTTTACTTTACTACTTTTACTTCACTACATTCCTTATGAATTGTACTTTTTACTCCATACATTTTCCTTATCACCCAAAAGTTACATTTTGAATGCTTAGCAGGTGTTGGAATCGGCTAAACTATGAACATTGAGATATTAAATAAATGATAGAGACAAAGCCTTGAATAGAAAGTAAAAAGCAAGAAGGCTTTGGAATGTGTTTGATGGAGGAGAGGAGAGCGATGTGTTGATATAGGGAAGACAGATGGATAGTAATCAGGGTTGGTATCTGGTTACCTTCTTTCCTGTGGAGCCATAAACTGTAAGGAGGAGTGTCTGAAGTAGGATGCATATAAACTGTAAGGAGGAGTGTCTGAAGTAGGATGCATATAAACTGTAAGGAGGAGTGTCTGAAGTAGGATGCATATAAACTGTGACGTCTGAAATGTTTTGCTGTCTGATTTCAGCTGTACAGAACCTTTGGGAAAGATGAAACTTGGTTAAAGCTTCTCTAGTGTCCGTGAGTTATTTACTCTGAAAAATAAGAACCTAACACAGGACAGGAAATTCACGCACTTATCAACCGAACATCCCTGGTCATCCCTACTGCCTCTGATCTGGCAGACTCACTAAACACAAATGCTTTGTTTGTAAATTATGTCTGAGTGTTGGAGTGTGCCCCTTGCTTTCCGTAAATAAAAAAAACAAGAAAATGGTGCATATCTGGTTTGCTTAATATAAGGAATTTGAAATCATTTATACTTTTACTTTTGATACTTAAGTATATTTAAAACCAAATAGTTTTGAGACTTTTACTCAAGTAGAATTTTACTGGGTGACTTGTACTTTTACTTGAGTCATTTTCTATAAAGGTATCTTTTACTGTTACTCACCGCTGGGCATACCTAACCTACCACTGGGCATACCTAACCTACCGCTGGGCATACCTAACCTACCGCTGGGCATACCTAACCTACCGCTGGGCATACCTAACCTACCGCTGGGCATACCTAACCTACCGCTGGGCATACCTAATCTACCGCTGGGCATACCTAACCTACCGCTGGGCATACCTAATCTACCGCTGGGCATACCTAACCTACCGCTGGGCATACCTAACCTACCGCTGGGCATACCTAACCTACCGCTGGGCATACCAAACCTACCACTGGGCATACCTAACCTACCACTGGGCATACCTAACCTACCACTGGGCATACCTAACCTACCACTGGGCATACCTAACCTACCGCTGGGCATACCTAACCTACCGCTGGGCATACCTAACCTACCGCTGGGCATACCTAACCTACCGCTGGGCATACCTAACCGCCCCAGTGGCTTTCCATAGCCCCCCTACACACAGCGTGGCGCCCCCTATCTATTGTGCTGACACAGCAGAGATTCATATTGGCACACAAAAATGTCTTTGATGAAGACATCAAAACAATGAAATAACACACATGGAATCATGTAGTAAACAAAAAAGTGTTTTATATTTTAGATTCTTGATGACAGCACTTGTTGCCTGATTTTCCTTCACTCGGCAGTCCAACTCATCTCATACCATCTTAATTGGGTTGAGGTCGGGTGATTGTGGAGGCCAGGTCATCTGATGCATCACTCCATCACTCTCCTTCTTAGTCAAATAGCCTTACACAGCCTGGAGGTGTGTTGGGTCCTGTTGAAAAACAATTTATAGTCCCACTAAGCACAAACCAGATGGGATGGCGTATCTCTGCAGAATGCTGTGGTAGCCATGCTGGTTAAGTGTGCCTTGAATTCTAAATAAATCACGGACATTGTCACCAGCAAAGCACCCCCACACCATCACTCCTCCTCCTCTAGGCTTCATGGTGGGAACCACACATGCAGAGATCCTCCGTTCATCTACTCTGCGTCTCACAAAGACACGGCAGTTGGAACCAAAAATCTCAAATTTGGACTCATCAGACCAAAGGACATATTTCCACCAGTCTAATGTCCATTACTCGTGTTTCTTGGCCCAAGCAAGTCTCTTCTTATTATTTGTCCTTTAGTAGTGGTTTCTTTGCAGTAATTCGACCATGAAGGCCTGATTCACGTAGTCTCCTCTGAACAGTTGATGTTGAGATGTGTCTGTTACTTGAACTCTGAAGCATTTATTTGGGCTGCAATTTCTGAGGTGCAGTTAAACTTATCCTCTGCCACAGAGGTAACTTTAGGTCTTCCTTTCCTGTGGCGGTCCTCATAAGAGCCAGTTTCATCATAGCCCTTGATGATTTTTGAGACTGCACTTGAAGAAACTTTCAAAGTTCTTGAAATGTTCATGATTGACTGACCTTCATGTCTTAAAGTAATGATGGACTGTTGTTTCTCTTTGCTTATTTGAGCTGTTCTTGCCATAATATGTATTTGGTCTTTTACCAATAGGGCTATCTTCTGTATATCACCCTTACCTTGTCATAACACAACTGATTGGCTCAAATGCATTGAGAAGGAAAGAAATTCCACAAATTAACGTTTAACAAGTGTCATGACTGTCCTGCTCGGCTCAGATTACCAATGACCACAATCCTGCAGAGAGATTTCATCCCCACCAGAGGAGAAGGGATCTCAAGGGATAGGAAGATGTGGCGGTTTTATGACCCCTCACGCCCATGGTAAATCTTAGGCAACAGACAAAATTCCTTTGTCCTCTCACTATGGAGAACCAGCCTCAGAACATTAAACATGCAATAAAGGGACTTTGGAACAATGGTTTCTGTCAGCCACAATGGTGGTCATGGCGATAGATGGAATATGAAAATGTATGTCATTTTTGTTTTGTTATTAAAGGTTAATAGATGACGTTATTACGAAAACATTAACTTTAAGAGTTTTCCCAGTATATGCTTGATGTTTATACATTGTACGTTGTGTGGAAAATGTCCAAATCAAAAATAATGTTTTGGTAAAGATGAAATGTGAAGTTAGTTGTCTAAAATTGGATTGGAGTCAAATCTAGACCTTGCCTCTTAACTTGGTACGCCCAGAGAATTGCCCTAAAGGTGGTCACGCCCACTTCTGACCCGAGGGTATAAGACATGTGATTTAAGAATTAACATATCAGACTAAGTGAGCCGAGCTGCAGCCAAGGTCTAAAAAGTCAACGAACCCAAAACGCAACACAAGGTTGAAGACAAATCTTTTTTCTACCCATGCTACGGATGAGTAGCTGTGTCTAAGCGGGTGAATTCAAGCCAGAACACCTGGCCTCCACTCCCCATCGAATTGTGGTATCTACGCTGTTTCATTCCTACGCTGTGAGCTCTGAGCTACAGAGCTGTCTTTCCTCAGAAGACCCCTTTCAGAGCAAGGGTGAGGAATCAGACCACTAAGCTAAAAGGACACTGACATTGTGAGGACAACCAGAGTTTGGGCAGATACATTTGGGCAGATGAACACTTGTGGCAGGAGCAGAAGGGACAGAGGTAGAGTGGCCAGAACGTGGTGCAGTGGTGCTGTAGCCAGCAAGCTCCTTGATGAGCAGCTCTCTGAAGGCTTTCTGTGAGAGGAAGGGCTTTCCACAGCTCTTAGCCATTTCCTTGTTTAGTTTGAATGCATTCACCACAGCAATGTCGATGAAATGATAGAAGAAGGTCTTGTACTATTTCATCGTCTTATGGAGAACATTGTAATAGCCTATCTGATAGGTCCACACCTCCCATGCTCTTGTTGTAGTCCTTTACTGCAGTTGGAATGGAGACATTTTTGGCGGTTCATGCCCCAGTAGCGCCCTTCACACGCCTGACGCCGTGATCTCCACTGAAGGACTTGTGGATTGTTGTGCACATCACCACCTCTCTGGTATCCATCCACTTTACAAACAGCAGGCCATCTTCACGGATCCATCGCATGGTCCCCCGCTCAGCCCGCTTAGGCATGTCGTTCACCTTCGTCTTCGGAAAGCCCACCCTGTTGGTATGAATGGTGCCACAAGCCCACACTTCCCGCTTCATAAGGTCTGCAAACAGGATAGGGCTTGTGTAGAAGTTATCCACAAACAGTTTGTAGCCCTTCCCTAGCAGTTGAAAATCCAATAACTCCATTACAGTCATAGCTAAGTCCCTTACCGGTAGCAAAACTGTTCTTCCCCTCATAGACAAAAAAATTGCATGTGTAGGCACACACAGAATCAGCCAACACAAACAGCTTGTAACCCCACGTGGTTGGTTTGTTCCTCATGTATTGTTTGAGGCCAATTCTGGCCTTTGAGGCTACCATCCTCTCATCTATTGACACGTTCTGGGCTGGCTGAAAGTAGGTCTTGCAGGCCTCAACAATGCTGGAGTAGAGAGGTTTTATTTTGCACAGTCTATCAAACGTTGCTGTGCCTCTCTTCTTGTCATTCGCTTCATCAACCTTTGGGTCACTGATGTGAAGCGCCTGTGAGAGAACCAGAAACATTTTGCAGGACATACGTCATGGGGAAAGGCAGTTGGTAGAGAGAAGATGTTTTCCAGTAGTCCCTCAGGCGTTTCAGCTTCACCATCCCCATGTAGATGACCAGTGAAAGGTAGCAGAAAAGTCTGACATGGATATGGGCTTCCATGCTACTTTTTTGCCTGCTTGCTTCTTCTCCCCATACTTATTCGTGTTAGACACGAGCGAATCAACAACGGATTGGGTGAAAAACAGCTGAAAAAGCTGAAGGGGGCTGTACGTTGCGGTCATGTTCAGCTGAGGTCCTGGCTTCCTTTTCGGCCTAAATGTTGGTTGGGGTTGCTCCACATCATCTTCTAGGACAGTGTGCCAACGCCCTTCTGTCTCTTTGTTAGCAGGTGGCACACTTCCCCTCCTCCGCTTCTTTGTCAGTGCCTTCACACCTCTAGATGGCCCGGGAGGTGTGGAGCCAGAGACAGCAGGGGTCCAGCTGGATGAACCAGCTTCAGTTGGGGATGGACACCTTGGCACTGGGGGCTCCCATTCGGAGTCAGTGTCACTGTGAAAGAAAATGTTCAGTTAGAATAGTTTCACATATGAGCGCTGTATCAACAGGTATAATAAACAGATATATAGAGTACAGGGAACATAAAGTGCTGTTCCATTTCACTTTGGCCATTGTTGTGGGCCTGCCTCAAATAGGCTATTTCATGTGGGGGTGGGGTGGAGCGGCAGACACACGCATCTCGACCATGCTCCCTCTAATCCATAATATGTAGACTGAGTGGAGGAAGCATGCTCGTTGTGTTGAGATGTGTGGGTTTGCTGTTACATTCTACTCCATTCCATTTATATATATACTGTATATATATATATATACACACACACAAACATAGGCTATGGGTCATTCACATACATACAAACATATCCCCAACCACAATGTATAGCCAATGTGTACTTTACACATTTCATTACATTTTTATATATTGCAAATAAAATGTAAAAGAATCAAATAATATTTTATATTATTAATTTCAAACAACGGCATTAGCATGAGAAGAACTTACCAGTCCAAAACAATGTCCTCTCCGCTCAAAAAATATGCTTCCATTTTGGAGTCATAGCTATGGTCGCTAACTGAATCGTCCTCCAAAAGCATATCTGTTTCACTATCACGATCAATTTCCTCTATAATTTTGTCTACATTTGTATATCTAGTCTTAGATTTAGCTTTCCCTGACTTATTCGCCATGATGTTCGATATATAAACAGCTGAAGATGCGCTTTACCGAAATAGTGCTGTGCGTAACAAGCGTGGCTCCTTCCAGTATGAATCTTCAATGGCGAATGACCGTCTTTACGCCAGAGTTTACTACATGGGTTGGTTTTCCAACACATAACCATTACATATTGCCGTTTACCTCAGCTCATTGGCTATCTACCCAGCTAGACGATCAGTGGTCATTGGGTTAAAATACAGTCAATCAACGAAACAGCGGTCATATAATTGGTGCACAATGAGGTCATTACTTGTTGTCTTCCAATCGGTTTCTTTCGGTCAATACATCCTGCGAAATGACCCATCAGTTTGGTTGTGTTACAAACAACCAGTTGATTGCTGTAACGGCAGCCTTCCTCCTCTTCGTCTGAAGAGGAGGTGTAGCAGGGATCGGACCAAGACGCAGCGTAGCTCGTGTTCAACATGATTTTAATAAACAAGACAAAACTGTGAACACTTACAAAATAACAAACGTGGCTTACCGATACAGCCCAATCTGGTGCAGAGAAAACACAGAGACAGGAAACAACCACCCACAAAATCCCAACACAAAACAAGCCACCTATATATGATTCCAAATCAGAGAAAACACAAAACATCTGTCTCTGATTGAGAACCTAATTAGGCCAAACATAGAAACAGACAAACTAGACACACAACATAGAATGCCCACCCAGCTCACGTCCTGACCAACACTAAAACAAGCAAAACACACAAGAACTATGGTCAGAACGTGACAATTGCAATGAAACCAAACATGACTGGATAAAGTCACGTTTAGTGTGTGTATTTACGTCGAATGTTTCGTCGAAAATTGAATGACACGGAATTCACGACACAAGCGCTTCACAAAATGTTTCATGTTAGGCTATAAAAATGGATTTTACCGAACTAAAGACCATTCATTGTGTAACAATGAGCCTTGGGATTGCAAACAGAGGAAGATTGTCAAAGGTAAACTATTTATTTTATTGCAATTTGTGATTTTGTTACGCCTGTGCTGGTGGAAATAGTATTTTGGTATGGGGCTCTGTCCTCAGATAATCGTATTCTTTCGCAGTAAATCCTTTTTTAAATCTGACAACGCAGTTGGATTAGCAAGATTCTAGGCTTTTGAACCATGTGAGACACTTGTATTTTCAGGAATGTTTAATATGACTATTTATGTAGCGCTCACCGTATGTTGTCGAATTTAATCCCGCTAACGGGATCTGTGCGCAGAAAAGTTAATAATTGCTTGATTCATTTAACCTCTTTGGGCTATAGGGGCAGTATTGAGTAGCCTGGATAAAATGTGCCCAATTTAAACGGCCTCGTACTCAATTCTTGCTCGTACAATATGCATATTATTATTACTATTGGATAGAAAACACTCTCTAGTTTCTAAAACCGTTTGAATTTTGTCTGTGGGTAAAACACAACTCATTTGGCAGCACACTTTCTGACCAGGAAGTGGAAAGTCTGAAATCGATGCTGTGTTCAAGGGCCTGCCTATAAATGGGCATGATACGTATGACTATACGTGCAAGTCATACACCTTGTCAAGAGGAAGTGAGAGGAGTGAGAGGAGAAATGAGTTGATTATCTTGGTCTGAGATATAATGCATCCTCTTGGAATGACGTGTCCCCCATTTTAGGTTTTCTGGAAGGCGCGTGGAGGGACCTGTTATTGCCTACTGGAAAGCTGTCGTTATGGGCGAATACTATCCCCGGCTTTGATTTTATTTGATACATGTCACAATATCATCGTAAAGTATGTTTTTTCAATATAGTTTTATTAGAATATTGAAATTTATTCGGGACGTTAGGCGTGTTGCGTTGTTTGCGTTTGTTCACGAAGGAGAGCTTAGCCGTTTGAATTATGTCTGTGGGTGAACCAGAAGTCTTTCTGCAGCGAAAATCATGACAGGAACTGCGAAGGTCTGAAAACTAGGCTCTGATCTCGGATCAGTTTAAAGCTCTGTATGTGTCCTATGGGTCGAAATGAACTGCACCCGCCTTCCCCTGGATGTCAGTAACCAATGAGAAGTGGAATGGAGTCTCTACGTATTTCTCAGACTTTATAAAAGGCCATGGAGTGGGATGTCCGTTCTTTTGGACGCTCGTCAAGACGCAAGAGAGGACATCAGAATGGCATGCTCAAAAGCTCTCGTTATCGGCCTAAGATATATCCGTCTGTGATTTAATTCGATATAGGTGTTAGAAACATCATAACGAAGTTATTTTAAACCGATTTATATCAGTTTATGCGAGTATATTGCTATTTTCGGAATTTTCGTAGTATTGCGTTTGGAGGATTTGGACATGTGTGTGCCACGTAGCTATTGTTAGCTACTAATTCCGAAGTTGAAGAGGACGTTTTACAACAAAGCAACGATTATTTTGGACAAAGGACACCTTGCCCAAGATTCTGATGGAAGCTCAACTAATAGTAAGAACTATTTATGATGTTAATTCGTTGTTCTGTGGAAAAATGTAAAAGTATTTTTCGGCCATTATTGCGGCACTGGTCTGGCTGTAACGCACACTGTATGTCTAGTAACGTTAATTTTAAAAATCTAACACAGCGGTTGCATTAATAACTAATGCATCTTTCAATTGCTGTCCAACCTGTATTTTTTAGTCAAGTTTTCGATTATTTATTGATTAGATTAGGTGCCTTTCCAAGATGGCGCCGGCCAGAATGCATGCCATGTTTTTACTGATTACATTGCATAACCACGATTTGTGCTGCTAAATATGCACTTTTTCGAACAAAAGCTATATGCATTGTGTAATATGATGTTACAGGACTGTCATCTGATGAAGTATATCAAGGTTAGTAAAATTATATATCTTTTGCTGGGTTGTTACGATCGCTAACATTTACTGCTGGTAAATGCGGTTGTGATTCTGGCTATTGTGGTAAGCTCATATAATGCTATATTGTGTTTTCGCTGTAAAACACTTAAAAAATCTGACATATTGGCTGGATTCACAAGATGTTGGGCTTTCATTTGCTGTACGCTGTGTATTTTTCAGAAATGTTTTAAGATGAGTAATTAGTTATTTGACGTTGGTCTCTGTAATTATTCTGGCAGCTTCGGCACTATTTCAGATTGCAGCTGCAATGTAGAACTGTGATTTATACCTGAAAAATGCAAATTTTTCTAAAAAAACATATGCTATACCATAAATATGTTATCAGACTGTCATCTTATGAAGTTGTTTCTTGGTTAGTGGCTATATATATCTTTATTTAGTCGAATTAGTGATAGCTACTGATGGAGTAAAAAACTGGTGGAGTAAAAAAAGTGGTGTCTTTTGCTAACGTGGTTAGCTAATAGATTTACATATTGTGTCTTCCCTGTAAAACATTTAAAAAATCAGAAATGATGGCTGGATTCACAAGATCTGTATCTTTCATCTGGTGTCTTGGACTTGTGATTTAATGATATTTAGATGCTAGTATTTACTTGTGACGCTATGCTAGGCTATGCTAGTCAGCTTTTTTACTGTGGGGGGTGCTCCCGGATCCGGGTTTGGGAGGAATTAGAGGTTAAGAACTAATGGATCTATCGTTTCCTATACAACATGTATTTTTTTGTAATGTTTATGAATAGCTATTTGGTCAGAATAGGTGAGAGTCTAATAGAAATATCCGCACATTCTGGGAAAAATATGTTACGTTAGCACATTGTATAACCACGGATTTCAGCTCTAAATATGCACATTTTCGAACAAAACATAAGTGTATGTATAACCTGATGTTATAGGACTGTCATCTGAGGAAGGTTTATGAAGGTTAGTGAAATTTAATATCTTTTGCTGGTTTATTCGCTAACGCTAACGTGCCTATTGCTATCGCTAACGTGCCTTGATGAATGAATGCGGTAGTGTGGTAGGCTATTGTAGTAAGCTAATATAATGCTATATTGTGTTTTCGCTGTAAAACACTTAAAAAATCGGAAATATTGGCTGGATTCACAAGATGTTTGTCTTTAATTTGCTGTACACCATCGATTTTTCAGAAAAGTTTTATGATGAGTATTTAGGTAATTCACGTTGGTCTCTATAATTACTCTGGCTGCTTCAGTGCTATTTTTGACGGTAGCTGTGATGGTAGCTGCAATGTAAAACTGATTTATACCTCAAATATGCTCATTTTTCGAACAAAACATAGATTTATTGAATAACATGTTATAAGACTGTCATCTGATGAAGTTGTTTCTTGGTTAGTTTGGTTGGTTCTAGGTTAGTTTGGTTGGTTTTGTGCATGCTACCTGTGCTGTGAAAAATGTCTGTGCTTTTTTTCTATTTGGAGGTGAGCTAACATAAATATACGTGGTGTTTTCCCTGTAAAACATTTAAAAAATCGGACATGTTGGCTGGATTCACAAGATGTGTATCTTTCATTAGCTGTATTGTACTTGTTAATGTGTGAAAGTTAAATATTTCTAAAAAATATTTTTTGAATTTCGCGCTCTGCCTTTTCAGTGGAATGTGGGAGGAGTTCCGCTAGCGGAACGCCGGGGCTGTAAAGGTTAATCACTCAGTTAGAAACCTTTAATCATTCGATGAGCAACAGTCGTCACATTAACTAATACAACGTCACGACACAAGGCACACCAGTTAATTGAAATGCATTCCAGGTGACTACCTCATGAAGCTGGTTGAGAGAATGCCAAGAGTGTGCAAAGCTGTCATCAAGACAAAGGGTGACTACTTTGAAGAATCTCAAATATAAAATACATTTTGATTTGTTTAACACTTTTTTGGTTACTACATGATTCCGTATGTGTTATTTCATAGTTTTGATGTCTTCACTATTATTCTACAATGTAGAAAATAGTAAAAATGAAGAAAAACCCTTGAATGAGTAGGTGTGTCCAAACCTTGGACTGGTACTGTACATATATACCTCAATTACCCCGTACCCCTACACAACGACTCAGTACTGGTACCCCGTGTATATAGCCAAGTTATCGTTACTCATTGTGTATTTTTTACTACTTTCATTATTACGTGTTTTTCTTTTCTATTATTTCTCTATTTTCTTTCTCTCTACATTGTTGGTACGTAAGCATTGATGGTAAGTAAGCATTTCCCTGTTAGTCTACACCTGTTGTTTGCAAAGCATGTGACGATTAAAAATGTATTTGATTTAGACTTTTCATTTTGAACCAATGTGGAATAGATGTTGAATTGACATCTTTGCCCAGTGAGGACTCTACATTGCACCATTGAATGTCTTTCCAGCTACTGTAAAGTATCTGTACTTTACTCAACTTTCTACTGGAATCATGCCAGCTCATGGAGAGTTGTAATATACACTCAGTGGACAGTTTATTAGGTACACTACCCCGTTCACGAAAATGGTTAGCTCTTACAGACAGTGAGTCAATTGGCCGTGTCTTGCTATATAAAACAGGCAGAGGCATTCAGTTACTGTTCGACTGAACGTTAGAATGGGCAAAACGAGTGACCTAAGCGACTATGAGCGTGGTATGATCATCTGTGCAAGGTATGCCAGTTCCAGTATCTTATAAACAACTGGCCTCCTGGGCTTTTCAAGCATTACAGTTTCTAGGGTTTACCAAGAATGGTATGACAAACAAGAAACATCCAATCAGTGGTAGTCCTGTGGGCGAAAACAGCTCGCTGATGATAGGTTGAAGGAGAATGGCAAGAATTGTGTCAGCCACAAACTGGCAAATAACGGCGCAGTACGACAGTGGTGTGCAGAACAGCATCTCGCAACACACAACTCTTCAGTCCTTGTCACGGATGGACTATTGCAGCAAACGATCACACCGGGTTCCACTCCTATCAGCTAAAAACAAGAAGAAGCATTTCAAGTGGGCATGCGATCACCAACACTGAACAATTGAGGAAAAACATCCCCTGGTCCGCCAAATCCTGGTTCCTGTTGCGTCATGCTGATGGCAGAGTCAGGATTTGGCGTAAGCAGCATGAGTCCATGTCCCCATCCTGCCTGGTGTCAACGGTACAGGCTGTGGTGTAATGGTAAGGGGAATGTTTTCCTGGCACAGGTTAGGTCCTGACCCTTGATACCAATTGAGTAACGTTTTAATGCCCTGAATAATTCAGTCTGTTCTGGAGGCAAAACAGGTTCCGACCAGGTACTAGAAATACCTGGGTGTACCTAATAAACTGTCCACTGAGTGTATGGGTTCTGTTTTTGGCTGGTGTTAATAAGGAGGTGCTAGTGTCAAACGCACGTTAGTTTGCAATTTCGTCATGTTAAAACAGCCCTTACGCCAGGTTTGGCAATTTACCTGTCTTGCGCTCAGATGGGAGGGATGGAAATATTTGAAGTGTGTCCTTAAAAACATGAACCAAAGTGCTAATTCAGGCAGTGCTGGTAGGGATATTTAAGACCAACCAGAACCTGGTTTTAGCGGTAATGCAGATGGTTATGGAATTCATTTAGACAGCGGAAACGCAGCCTATCCAGCTGTGACCCATACTGCCCATATGCGCATGGAACAAGATGTGCTAATGGTGCCTGTATACGTTGTATTTAGAAACATAAAACACACGTTTTTTCCCCAAAATCTTATATTTGATTAAAAACCAAGCATAGCCTTCCCGCCTCTCAATGAAGGCTGTTTTCTATCTGTCCTGCCCAATGTAATCAAGAAGGCTAGTTAAGACCACAGAAGGTTTTTGACTCGTAAGACTGCTTAGAAATAAGTCTTAATCACCATAGCTTTATTAAAATATCAAGTTTGAGAGGAACTAAAGAGTGAGCTGATATTCCCTTTTTATCTATGTAGTGTAGGCAGGCCTTCGTTATTTTAGCTATGCTTTGGACATGGGTAAAAGCCTCTCCATGATGTAAGTTACATGTGTCCATGCCCATTGTAACGGATTCCTCTTCGTCTGAGGAGGAGTAGCAAGGATCGGACCAATGTGCAGCGTGGTAAGTGTCCATAATGAGAATATTTAAATCAACAGAACACTGAACAAAATAACAAAAGTACAAACAAACAACCGAAACAGTCCCGTATGGTGCAAACACTAACACAGGAAACAACCACCCACAAAACACAATAGAAAACAGGCTACCTAAATATGGCTCCCAATCAGAGACAACGACTGACACCTGCCTCTAATTGAGAACCATACTAGGCCAAACACATAGAAATATAACAACAGAACAAAACATAGAAAAACAACATAGAATGCCCACCCCAACTCACGCCCTGACCAACTAAAATAAAGACATAAAAAAGGAACTAAGGTCAGAACGTGACACCCATCATGAAACGAGAGATGAGAAAATAAGTGAATACCGGTCAGCCTCGTATTTAGAAGTTATTTTCCTGTAACAATTTTTTGTTTTCCTTTTCATCTTTTTTAAACCAAATCCCTCCGTAGGCTGTGGCGCACATGCAATGCAACTCCTGGAGAAGTGTGAATGTGATCTGTAAGATTCCAATATGTACAGTGCATTGGAAATGTATTCCAATATGGTCCCGTGTGGCTCAGTTGGTAGAGCATGGCGCTTGCAACGCCAGGGTTGTGGGTTCATTCCCCACGGGGGGACCAGGATGAATATGTATGAACTTTCCAATTTGTAAGTCGCTCTGGATAAGAGCGTCAGCTAAATGACTTAAATGTAAATGTATTCAGACCCCTACACTTTTTACACATTTTGTTACGGTACAACCTTATTCTAAAATGGATTAAATAAAACAATTTCGTCAGCAATCTACACACTGTTAGGTTCTTATTTTTCAGAGTAAATAACTCACGGACACTGGAGAAGTTTTAACCAAGTTAATTCTGCCCAAAGGTTCTGTACAGCTGTAATCAGACAACCCAACATTTGTCCCATCCAGATATTTATTTCCCACTTAAGACACCCCTCCTTCTCTCCAATCCTTACATTTTATGGCTCTACAGGAAGCTAATAAAGAGGGTAACAGTATACCAAACATGTATTACTCTCTTAAGAGAATCTGTCCTCACCTCCTGACCTCAACCCCTCTTTCATCTAATACACAGATATCCATCTGTCTTTCCTGTATCAACACGTCACACTCCTCTCCTCCATCAAACACATTCCAAAGCCTTCCGGCTTTCTACAGAGAACCCTTAACTTTATCCTTTGATTATATGCTTCTTCTCTATCGTTTATTTAATATCTCAATGTTCAAAATGTCAAACCCAACAACACAATACCCCATAACGGCAAAGCGAAAACAGGTTTTTTGAAATTGTTGCAAATTTATAAAACCTTTAAAACAGAAATAGATTATTTACATAAGTATTCAGACCCTTTGCTATGAGACTCAAAATTGAGCTCAAGTCCATCCTGTTTCCATTGATCATCCATGTTTCTACAACTTGATTGGAGTCCACCTGTGGTAAATTGAATTGATTGGACACGATTTGGAAAGGCTGTCTATATAAAAGGTCCCACAGTTGACAGTGCATGTCAGAGCAAAAACCAAGCCATGAGGTCAAAGGAATTGTCTGTAGAGCTCCGAGACAGGATTGTGTTGATCTGGGGAAGGGTACCAAAACATTTTTTCAGCATTGACGGTCCCCAAGAACACATTGGCCACCATCATTCTTAAATGGAAGAAGTTTGGAACCACCAAGACTTCCTAGTGCTGGCCGCCCAGCCAAACTGAGCAATCGGGGGAGAAAGGCCTTGGTCAGGGAGGTGACTAAGAACTCGATGCTCACTCTGACAGAGCACCAGAGTTCCTCTGTGGAGATGGGAGAACCTTCTCCAGAAGGACAACCATCTCTGCAGCACTCCACCAATCAGGCCTTTTTGGTACAGTGGCCAGGCGGAAGCCATTCCTCAGTAAAAGGCACATGACAGCCCGCTTGGAGTTTGCCAAAAGGCACCTAAAGGACTCTCAGACCATGAGAAACAAAATTCTCTGCTCTGATGAAACCAAGATCAAACTCTTTGGCCTGAATGCCAAGACTCACGTCTGGCGGAAACCAGGCACCGCTCTTCACCTGGCCAATACCATCCCTACGGTGAAGCATGGTGGTGGCAGCATCATGCTGTGGGGATGTTTTTCAGCGGCCGTGACTGGGAGACTAGTCAGGATCGAGGGAAAGATGAACGGAGCAAAGTACAGAGAGATCCTTGATGAAAACCTGCTCCAGAGTGCCCAGGACCTCAGACTGCCGCGAAGGTTCGCCTTCCAATAGGACAACGACCAGCACACAGCCAAGACAATGCAGGAGTGGCTTCGGGACAAGTCTCTATGTTCTTTTGTGGCCCAGCCAGAACCTGAACTTGAACACAATCTCTGGAGAGACCTGAAAATAGCTGTGTAGTGTTTCAATAAGCATTTTTCTACGGCTGGCCATGCTTTCCACCTGGCTACCCCTACCCCGATCAACAGCCCTGCACCCCCCACAGAAACTCGCCCAAGCCTCCCCATTTCTCCTTCACCCAAACCCAGATAGCTGATGTTCTGAAAGAAATGCAAAATCTGGACCCCTACAAATCAGCCGGGCTAGACAATCTGGACCCTCTCTTTTTAAACTGATCTGCCGAAATTGTTGCAACCCCTATTACTAGCCTGTTCAACCTCTCTTTCGTATCGTCTGAGATTCCCAAAGATTGGAAGGGGGAGACACACTAGACCCAAACTGCTATAGACCTAAATCTATCCTACCCTGCCTTTCTAAGGTCTTCGAAGTTTTCAGATTTCCGACCATTTCGAATCCCACTGTACCTTCTCCGCTATGCATTCTGGTTTCAGAGCTGGTCATGGGTGCACCTCAGCCACGCTCAAGATCCTAAACGATATCATAACCGCCATCAATAAGAGACATTACTGTGCAGTCGTATTCATCGACCTGGCTAAGGCTTTTGACTCTGTCAATCACAACATTCTTATTGGCAGACTCAACAGCCTTGGTTTCTCAAATGATTGCCTCGCTTGGTTCACCAACTACTTCTCTGATAGAGTTCAGTATGTCAAATCGGAGGGCCTGTTGTCAGGACCTCTGGCAGTCTCTATGGGGGTGCCACAGGGTTCAATTCTCGGGCCCGACTCTCTTCTCTGTATACATCAATGATGTCGTTCTCGCTGCTGGTGATTATTTGATCCACCTCTATGCAGACGACACCATTCTGTATACCTCTGGCCCTTCTTTGGACACTGTGTTAACTAACCTCCAGACGAGCTTCAATGCCATACAACTCTCCTTCCGTCGCCTCCAACTGCTCTTAAATGCAAGTAAAACTAAATGCATGCTCTTCCACCGATTGCAGCCCGCACCTGCCCGCCCGTCCAGCATCACTACTCTGGATGGTTCTGACTTAGAATATGTGGACAACTACAAATACCTAGGTGTCTGGTTAGACTGTAAACTCTCCTTCCAGACTCACATTAAGCATCTCCAATCCAAAATTAAATCTAGAATCGGCTTCCTATTTCGCAACAAAGCATCCTTCACTCATGCTGCCAAACATACCCTCGTAAAACTGACCATCCTACCGAACTTCGACTATGTCATTTAAAAAATAGCCTCCAACACTCTACTCAACAAATTGGATGCAGTCTATCACAGTGCCATCTGTCACCAAAGCCCCATATTCTACCCACCACTGCGATCTATACGCTCTCGTTGGCTGGCCCTCGCTTCATACTCGCCGCCAAACCCACTGGCTCCAGGTCATCTACAAGTCTCTGCTAGGTAAAGCCCCGCCTTATCTCAGCTCACTGGTCACCATAGCAGCACCCACCCATAGCATGCGCTCCAGCAGGTATATCTCATTGGTCACCCCCAAAGCCAATTCTTCCTTTGGCCGCCTTCCCTTCCAGTTCTCTGCTGCCAATGACTGGAACGAACTGCAAAGATCACTGAAGCTGGAGACTCATATCTCCCTCACTAACTTTAAGCACCAGCTGTCAGAGCAGCTCACAGATCACTGCACCTGTACATAGCCCATCCAACTACCTCATCCCCATATTGTATTTATTTATTTATCTTGCTTCTTTGCACCACAGTATCTCTACTTGCACATTCATCTTCTGCACATCTACCATTCCAGTGTTTAATTGCTATATTGTAATTACTTCGCCACCATGGCCTATTTAATGCCTTACCTACCTCATTTGCACACACTGTATATAGACTTTTTCTACTGTATTATTGACTGTATGTTTGCATGTGTAAATCTGTGTTGTATGTGTCAAACTGCTTTGCTTTATCTTGGCCAGGTCGTAGTTGTAAATGAGAACCTGTTCTCAACTAGCCTACCTGGTTAAATAAAGGTGAAATAAAATAATTAATGAAGGGGACAGAGTGACCACCTGTCAACAGGGTTTCCTGTGTGTGTCTGTCATTGTGCCAAGGTTTCTCTAGGGCCCTAGTGGCATAAGCTCAGGAAACACTGAGTTGCTGCCTCGGCCTCAGCTGCTGCACTCTGGCTCTTGTGATAGTGTTTCAAATAAGACATAGCTGAAGAACCAGGCTGTGTGACTGAACTCTCCCCGCAAAGCTATGTTCAAGGCCAGCGCTATGTCGAGTTGGGAGTGCTGCCAGGTTGCTCCCCGCGACTGAGAAATGGAAACAGAAACACACACCCTTTCGGGGAAAACACAGCATCACGCAAAGGCACTAGAGTCTTGACTTTCATTTTCCCCTCACAGTGTGTGTGTATGGGAACCCCCCCCCCCTCAAGCATGATGGTGACGGGTGGGAGGGAGGTGCGGGTTGCAGAGGGGGAGAGGCTGGAGAGTGAAACAGGTTTACTCTTTCTCACTCCAGCACACCCATTTCCTGCCCAGCCCAGCTGAGGCAGAGTTTTAGGGGAAGTCAGTTACACACTCTGCTAGGAACCTCCTGCCTCTTACACAGACACCGCTTGCAGGACAGGACACACTCCGGATCACCTAATCACCTGCCCTAAAAAAGGATTTTGTTCTTCTTTTTTATTTTACCATCACCACCGCCACCTTTGTGTCTACCATGACCAGGCCCAAGTCGTCCAAAATCATCTGCAATATTATGATTGCCTGCCTGTTCCTGTGGTTGGTCAGCTCCCTCATCATCATCGTGGTGTGGGCCACCTCTCCGGACATGGAGGGCGCCAGCCAGTGCAGGGCTGATCTGCAGAACCTGACAGAGAAGCACGAGGAAGCCAGGGTGCTGTACGCCAAGAACAAGCAGGCCCTGGAGGAGATGGTGGAGGAGGGCCGCACCAACCAGACCTGGCAGGTCATGAAGATGGAGCGGTTCCTGAAGCGTCTGGGCAAGACCAACGTGTCCCTGGCTGACTGTCATCAGGAAAGCGTGAGTGTTTGCTTGGCTCCTCTCCCTCACTCCCCTCCCTGGTTCCCGCAGCACTGAGGTTAACTGACTCACTCCCTCAGGCTGCAAGAGCTATCCTCTGCCTCTCCCCTGCCTCTAACCTTTCCGTTGTACCCGATGCCCTTACTACATTTTGTCATTTTCGATTGATCTGATATGATGATTTTTTAATTTATCTGATATCCAAACCTTTTCTAACAGTCTGTGATTTAGTGTTTATAATATTTTTTTGATATCATATCAGTTGGACTGTTAATAATAGTTTCAGTGAAAACAAGTTACTGTATTATCATGACAAATGATTGCTAGTGAAAAGTCACATTAGGCCTTTACATAACAACCAGAGGCACAATGGACACACAGTTATGCAAATGCTCTGCAAATGCAGCAATCAAATTCTGAAAAACTGCTGGTCCTTCCCAGGGAGTGGGTGGGAGGTCAAGTTAAACCCTTCCTGGAAGAAGAGGGAAAGCAGTGATAGGGCACACCATGCCTGTGTCTGAAATGGCACCCTGTTCTCTATATAATGCTCTACGTTTAACCAGATTAGGCAATAGGGTGCCATTTTGACTGAAGTCCATGTCCTTTAAGCACAACGGTCTCAATCTTCCACCATTGATTTGGACTTTTCTTAGCAGATATTAGAGTTGTATCAACCACTTCTGACAACTTTAAAGTCCAGAGGAGTTACTCAATGACCACCATTGTCTTTTTGCAGGTTATTTTGGGTGTAAACATTACTGTCCTGGAAAAAGAGATTGAGATGCTTAAAGAAATCGAGGAAAATCTCACTTCAGAAATCACGCTACGCCAAGGTAGGAAAATTGCTGCCACAGTGGGAGGTATGGGATTTTTGCCTCTGGTATTGGCTACCATGAAAGGAGCACTTTCTCACCAACAATATTCTTAGCAGCCTTTTCCCCTGTAACTATAGAAACCGGGTAAATTAGGGTAAATTAATACACAGGTTTGGTTGGTTATTGCTCCTTAAAAAAGGCTGATGACTAATTATGATTTAAGTGAAAGTTCTAGTAGAGTGAATTTCTTTAATAGCCATCCCATCTGTTTACCATTCCTTAAAAGCTGTCACAGGCTACTTTCAAATGAAATAGTGGACTCCCAAATGACCTTGTCTCTAATAATGAAGCGCTACTCACAAGCTTTTTACTTAGCTTAACAAGTTACCAAGTTAATTCAGTTACTCACTTTACTGTTGGCCTCCCAAATGATCTGTCATCTAATAATTAATCATCACACAACATAGTAGGTTGTAAGCAAATAGTTGTTAAGTCTGGTATTAAAATTCAGATATATATAGGGTATAACTTCATAAACGAGTCAGCGACCTGTCACATACTTCAGAGTAAATAGATTAATCAGCCTGGTCTCATAGACTAGACGTAACATAGTAAAAGCAAATCCGGGACACTACAATGAGTATTATATGTTACGTTTGGCATGGTTACATAAGACAGATGGTTACTTAAGGAGAGGTATATCTATAATTCCATGTGTATAACTTGTATTATCATCTACATTTATGATGAGTATTTCTGTTGAATCGATGTGGCAATGCAAAATAACTGGATGTTTTTGGAACTAGTGAACGTAACACGCCAATGTAAACTCAGATTTTTTTTATATAAATATGAACTTTATCAAACAAAACATACATGTATTGTGTAACATGAAGTCCTATGAGTGTCATCTGATGAAGATCATCAAAGGTTAGTGATTAATGTTATCTCTATTTGTGCTTTTTGATACTCCTATCTTTGGCTGGGAAAATGACTGTGTTTGTCTGTGATTTGGCGGTGACCTAACATAATCGTTTGTGGTCCTTTCGCTGAAAATCCTATTTGAAATTGGACACTTTGGTGGGATTAACAACAAGATTACCTTTAAAATTGTATAAGACACATGTATGTTTGAGGAATTTTAATTATGAGATATCTGTTGTTTGAATTTGGCGCCCTGCACTTTCACTGGCTGTTGTCATATCGATCCCGTTACCGGGATTGCAGTCATAAGAAGTTTTAAGGCAAACGTAGCAATTTTTTTGCTACTTTTCACATACTTAAAATGTTAGCTAACCCTTCTCCTAACCCTAAACCTAACCTTAACCCTTTTAGCTAATCCTTCCCCTAACCTTAACTCTTTAACCTAACTCATAAACGTAACCCTAACCCCTAGCCTAGCTAACATTAGCCAGCTAGCTAACGTTAGCCACCTAGTTAGAATTCATAACATATCATACATTTTTCAAATTCGTAACATATAGTAATTTTTGCAAATTCGGAACATATTGTACGTTTTGAAAATTCGGAACATATAATCAGTTGTGGGAAAAGTACCCAATTGTCATACTTGAGTAAAAGTAAACATGCCTTAATAGAAAATACCTCAAGTAAATGGGAAAGTCACCCAGTAAAATCCTACTTGAGTAAAAGTTTTAAAGTATTTGGTTTTAAATATACTTAAGTATCAAAAGTAAAAGTATAAATAATTTAAAATTCCTTAAGCAAACCAGACGGCACCATTTTCTTGTTTTTTTAAATTACGGATAGCCAGGGGGACGCTCCAACCCACAGACATAATTTACAAACGAAGCATGTGTTTAGTGAGTCCGCCAGATCAGAGGCCAGATCAGTGTCATGACGTGACTTTCATTAATGTGATGACTGTAATTTATCGGATCAACTAACTATGTTTAATTGTTAACAGATTAAATGAATCTGGTAACAATTAACTCATTAGGAATTTGGGGCACCACGGAAGAAGTTGTTCATAGTTACCATCTCCCGAACTCTAAAAGATATGTGTGTTATATATTGATAACAGTCACTTATTAATTATTACCTCATATCAGTCTCATTCTGAATGTTGTAGACTTGAATCCATAAGAACCCCAGCCTTTTCTGATTATTCAGTACTACACTGTCACGTTCCTGACCTGTTTTCTCTTATTTTTATATGTGTTTAGTTGGTCAGGGCGTGAGTTGGGGTGGGCATTCTATGTTACGTGTTTCTATGTTTAGGTTCATTGTTTGTTAGCCTTATATGGTTCTCAATCAGGGACAGGTGCTATTCATTTCCTCTGATTGAGAATCATATATAGGTAGGCTGTTTCACTCTGTTTGTTTGTGGGTGGTTGTCTCCTGTGTCTGTATGTCTACCACACGGGACTGTTTCGTTTTGTCGTTCGTGTATGTAGTCTGTTCCTGTTCGTGCGTTCTTCGTTTATTGTAAGTTCTCCAGTCCAGGTCTGTCTACATCGTTTATTTGTTTTGTAGTTTGTTATAGTGTTTTCGTGTTACGTCTTTACTTTAATAAATATCGTTATGTCAACACTTCACGCTGCGCTTTGGTCCAATCCCTACTCCTCTTCAGACGTCTCTGTAACAAAGACATTCCAATCTTGACACTAAAAAGCAAGAGAGGGTTCTCTGCTGCATAAGATTTACGATTGGCTTGGGGTGTCATAAACTGGCCCAGCCCTCCCTCTCCTCTCCTGTGGGAGAGAGGGGGTCTGATTATCTGTCAGCCATTTGCCAAGCTGATCTGAGGCCTTGGATCCTTGACCAGGAGAGTCATGACAGTAGGGATGACCAGGGATGTTCTCTTGATAAGTGTGTGAATTAGACAATTTTCCTGTCCTGCTAAGCATTCCAAATGTAACAAGTACTTTTGGGTGTGAAGGAAAATGTATGGAGTAAAAATAACATAATTACCTTCAGGAATGTAGTGAAGTAAAAGTATAAAGTTGTCAAAAATATAAATAGTAAAGCACAGATACCAAAACAAACTACTTAAGTAAAAATACTTGAAAGTACTATTTAAGTACTTTACATCATTGCATAAAATATGAATTGTAATTTGTTACATATCATGCGAAATGGGTGATGGACATCCACAAATTAATACATACCATACGAAACGTAACATATCATACTAAATGGAGTGTCTCAGATTTACTTACAGAGTAATTTGACATGCTCTGAGACCAGGTTGGATTAATGTGAAGCAGAACGGGGACAGATTACAATTAAAAGCTTTTTTCACAGGAGATTTATCTGATGTGATTGGTGAAAAGACAAATATATAAGTGGAAAGAATATCATAATTGGGCTGCCTGTGTAATGAGAACTAGGGATGTCCTATTTTGATCTATCAAAGACGTCAAAAACATCCCTAACTACCAATAGTATGCCTTAGCATCAAATGGCATTGTCATTGTACTTCAAAACTGATTATGGTGAGCATGGATTCAACATTTTATTTCTGTCACTCAATGTTTTGTTTTCGCGCCTTATGATTTCAGAGCACATCAAATTCCTTCAGGATAACTTGACACAGGCATCTCATAAGTGGGAGTCCTGCGAGGCTTTGCACTCAGCTGCTGAGAGTCAGCGGATAGCAGACCAAGAGAGCCAGACCAAGGACTGCGAGTCCAGCAAGCAGTATTTACAGAAGCAGCTGTAAGTATCAATAGAGTGACACTGACCTGGTACAGAGTTATACTGAACTGATATACACCTTCAGATTGACTACTGTTATGAATCAGCTAAACATGCCTGGCTGGTTTAACTTTCATGAGGGTTGATATCGTTTTTGCACCATGGTTATATTTGCAGGCAGATGTGCAAAGTGAACCATCACGACGAGCCTGTGAATGGCGGAGTTGCCGCACCCCTCAGTAGCATTCTTGCCCTGTCCGTTGTCCTCTTCGTCAGTCTGCATTTGATAACATGTGAGTGTAATAGCACAAGGCGCTAACTAAGCATCATTATTCAATGCCATGGACGCTTACTGTATATAAGCAGTGGCTGTGAAAGCAGTGTGGAAAATAAACCAAAGATCATAACAACAAACATATCATAAATCTTAGTTTGTTTGATTTGATATTCATAGACACTGTCTGTAACTGTCTATAATCTATATATCAATGTGATTAAATATTTGCCTTCCACATGGTTTCCAGGAACATGATGCTGAGCCAGTGAGGTTATTGAAGACAATTAAGACAAGTTCTCCAGGACAATAAGATGGACCTGTACTTGATATTATATGGTTATTAGTGCTGAGCAATTAACCATCGTAAAAAGTTATTAAACAAATAATTGACCAACCTCGGTTCAATTACTTGAATTTTTTTTTTTTTGTGAGCCCAACTCGCCGTTTCTCTAGAGAGAAATCAAATGATTCACAAGATAAATCAACTCAAGAACTATGTGGGACGCTGGGCTGAAGTGAGTTTCCGTTAAGCAAATATTCAACCTAGTTCATTGCAGAAACATGGTAATTATCTACAATGACCATAATCTATTGTGCCTGTTTTTCTGTCTCAGGCAGAGACAGAAACACTTTTACTCCTGCTATGTTAGGTTAGATATACAGTGGGGAGAACAAGTATTTGATACACTGCTGATTTTGCAGGTTTTCCTACTTACAAAGCATGTAGAGGTCTGTAATTTTTATCATAGGTACACTTCAACTGTGAGAGACGGAATCTAAAACAAAAATCCAGAAAATCACATTGTATGATTTTTAAGTAATTAATTTGCATTTTATTGCATGACATAAGTATTTGATCACCTACCAACCAGTAAGAATTCCGGCTCTCACAGACCTGTTAGTTTTTTCTTTAAGAAGCCCTCCTGTTCTCCACTCATTACCTGTATTAACTGCACCTGTTTGAACTCGTTACCTGTATAAAAGACACCTGTCCACACACTCAATCAAACAGACTCCAACCTCTCCACAATGGCCAAGACCAGAGAGCTGTGTAAGGACATCAGGGATAAAATTGTAGACCTGCACAAGGCTGTGATGGGCTACAGGACAATAGGCAAGCAGCTTGGTGAGAAGGCAACAACTGTTGGCGCAATTATTAGAAAATGGAAGAAGTTCAAGATGACGGTCAATCACCCTCGGTCTGGGGCTCCATGCAAGATCTCACCTCGAGGGGCATCAATGATCATGAGGAAGGTGAGAGATCAGCCCAGAACTACACGGCAGGACCTGGTCAATGACCTGAAGAGAGCTGGGACCACAGTCTCAAAGAAAACCATTAGTAACAAACTACGCCGTCATGGATTCAAATCCTGCAGCGAACGCAAGGTCCCCCTGCTCAAGCCAGCGCATGTCCAGGCCCGTCTGAAGTTTGCCAATGACCATCTGGATGATCCAGAGGAGGAATGGGAGATGGTCATGTGGTCTGATTAGACCAAAAAGCTCTATTTTTGTCTCAACTCCACTCGCCGTGTTTGGAGGAAGAAGAAGGATGAGTACAACCCTAAGAACACCATCCCAACCGTGAAGCATGGAGGTGGAAACATCATTATTTGGGGATGCTTTTCTGCAAAGGGGACAGGACAACTGCACCGTATTGAGGGGAGGATGGATGGGGCCATGTATCGTGAGATCTTGGCCAACAACCTCCTTCCCTCAGTAAGAGCATTGAAGATGGGTCGTGGCTGGGTCTTCCAGCATGACAATGACCCGAAACACACAGCCAGGGCAACTAAGGAGTGGCTCCGTAAGAAGCATCTCAAGGTCCTGGAGTGGCCTAGCCAGTCTCCAGACCTGAACCCAATAGAAAATCTTTGGAGGTAGCTGAAAGTCCGTATTGCCCAGCGACAGCCCCGAAACCTGAAGGATCTGGAGAAGATCTGTATGGAGGAGTGGGCCAAAATCCCTGCTGCAGTGTGTGCAAATAATTTCAGCATCCAAACCATTTGATTAATGGAAAGAAACATCTGTTACAAACACCATCAGTGTAAGGACATTTGGCGATTGTCATTAGACCTATTGCAGTGGGTGTATTCATGGGTGCCAAGGGAAGCCATGCTTCCCTAAAAATGTGAACAATAAAAATAAATAAAAAATGAAATAATTTTTAATTTTCTTCCAATTCGTAAGTGGCTGAATCTATCTCATAGGAAAAAGCATCCAAGCGAGCAAAACAACGCCCCTCTGTCTCAGTATATGCAGCCAATATATCAGATTCTGCATTGCCAAAAAGAGTATGTCATGTTAACATTACTTTATTGGTTTACTGTTACTTCGTATCAAAACATAACCACTTTCGCATTTGCACAGAGGGACAGCTAACGTTAGTCGTCATTGGTTCTAGCTAGCAGTCAAAACTTTGGCCATGTTCATTTGCCAAAATATGTTATTAAAAGTTGCAGATAGAAATACCATGAATAGAATATTTTCAATGTTTTGGCAATTGAATGTTCACTATTTTGGGCTTTGGAATTTCTATTAAAAACCTCAAAAATAATTCTTATGTCATTATTTCATAATGTATTTAATGTAAAAAAAAAAACATATATTGAAACCGAAACCGAACCGACCTAAAAGAGCACGATCGCTCAGCACTAACGGATATCACTGCTGTAAAAATGTTGACAAACAAATTAGGGAAACAGTCAATGATAGTTTTGTTAATATTTTTTAATGGATATTTTGTATCCGTTTTTTTTGTGTGCTTTTGAATGTTTTTTAGCAGCATTTGCTACCAGTTCTTTCACATTGCATTATTATACATGTACTAATTTTATTATTTAATAGTACCATTAGCTATGCTATAATTTAATTGAATACCTAGGTTTTTAATGTCCATGTTTTGGGATATTTCAACAAGGCACAATTTCAGTATGTTTAAATGATCTGTTTAAATTTTTCTGTAAGTAAGTGTTGCTCACTATCCTTTATGGCAAATCTATGCAAACCTTATACTTTTATAAGCCTCACAATGCAACATTAGTTGGAATTTATATAATAAAGTGTGTCCAATTATTTTTGGCACTGGCCATTCGTTCGTCGAATTTATTTCAGAAAACTTTTTGGGGAAAAATAAGAACATAGCGGTATTTGTTGCTGAGAACATTCATGTTTGCAACAACGGCCTAGGGAATGCAATGGATGGGAGAGGGGTTTGTAGTGAACTGGGAATTATAGGGCCATGATCATGTGAAGAGCCAAGCCCAGGTTGGGAATTTGGCCAGATCACCGGATTAACCTAGAATCTAGTGACTGACCACAGAGAAGACCTTGGATAAACACCTCCTCTGAACAATGGCAGCCTTTGCAGGACAATGTTCCTATCATTGCCCTGGCCTGGGGCCAAAGAGATTACTGGCTTAGGGTTTTGGAATCTCCTTTATCAGAGCAATGAGTGCCCCCTACTGGCCTTCACACAAAGGGGTCTGGTAGCAGCCAGAAGCCTACTGTGCTGTCTGGACTCTGGCATGGGTGGACTGGCCATCTGGCATTTTGGGTAAAACCAAGATGGGCTGGTCCATTTTTAGCCAATTTGGCTAATAATGGTGGCCTCAAGAAAAAACAATTGCCGGTGTGTTAGGAATGCCAGGGCTCATTTCTGGTCCCAGTCAGCCCCTGGACTCTGGACAGATGCATTTACAAGTGTATGCTATTACAAGGTCGACTTGCAGAGCACAATTTGTTGAAGTTTTAGCAAAGCAAAATCCCTCTCGCTACAAGTGGAGTCTGGAAATATTATATTAGCCTCACAGACTGATTGTGGTGGCTTGGTGCAAATCTGTGGTCATGTGCAACCTATGATGAATGTATCATTCCGAGCTATCCCAGAGGGGTATATGACAAAGCAGGATAAATGAGTCAGACAACTATTGTCTAATTGACTCAACAACAAAAAACACATACTGTATCTAAGTTGAGCTTTCTTAAGAAACTGTACACTTAATTCTGTTTGTATATCAAAGTTAACTGGCTAACTCATTGATCCAGTTTTGTAAAATACCCATCTGATAGGTAGCTAGTTAACTAGTCTAGCTGTTGGTAGGATGGGCTAACTAACTTAGGCTGAATTTAGACAGGCAACCCAGTTCTGATCTTTATTTGATGTGATGTGATTGGTTAAAAGACCAATTAGTGGAAAAATATCAGAATTGGGCTACCTGTGTGAACAGATTTTTCAAACCAAAGGCACATTCAGAAGGAAGTAACATTTTGGAACATTCAGAAAGAAATGTGCTTGTTATGTTGAACAAACATCCCTCTCTGGCATGTAGAATAAGGAATCACGCCTGCTCTATTCATGGTATTTCTATCTGCAACTTTTAAGAACATATTTTGGCAAATGAACATGGCCAAAGTTTTGACTGCTAGCTAGAACCAATGACGATTAACGTTAGCTGTCCCTCTGTGCAAATGCGAAAGTGGTTATGTTTTGATACGAAGTAACAGTAAACCAATAAAGTAATGTTAACATGACATACTCTTTTTGGCAATGCAGAATCTGATATATTGGCTGCATATACTGAGACAGAGGGGCGTTGTTTTGCTCGCTTGGATGCTTTTTCCTATGAGATAGATTCAGCCACTTACGAATTGGAAGAAAATAAAAAATTATTTCATTTTTTATTTATTTTTATTGTTCACATTTTTAGGGAAGCATGGCTTCCCTTGGCACCCATGAATACACCCACTGCAGTAGGTCTAATGACAATCGCCAAATGTCCTTACACTGATGGTGTTTGTAACAGATGTTTCTTTCCATTAATCAAATGGTTTGGATGCTGAAATTATTTTGGAATGGATGAAAGTGCTGCAGGCAGCCTACTTTTTGAAGTGATTTGTTCAACAATCAGATGAAAACATCATGACTGGTTGTGTTCATGCCACATTAAAATGTAATACATTGTTACCGTTAAATGACATGTCTTTACTATCAGGCACAATAGGGGCTCCCCGAATGTCACGGTACAATTTGCACTCTGCTAACATCCTTTGAATAAGGGCACATATACACTAATGTACACACATCCCTTTCGATATCGGACGGATTTGTAAACACATGTGGAATCTGTGCACGTTTTTAGAAAAGCTAACCATCTCTTGCTATTGTGTTTGAGGGAAGGGGTGCAGTAATTTCTATCCTTTTCACATACTTCACCTTGTTTCAATTGTGCAAGGTTTTGAGACAGGTGTGCAATTCCTAGTGCTAAGCGATTAACCAAAATGTTGGTTATTTTTTGTTGAATTGACCAACATCAGTTCAATTATTTGAACTCCATTTTGTTCAGTTTTTTTCTGTGAACACAATGCCACATTGAGCTGCAGTTTCTTGAGAGATAAATTAGATCATAACCAAACAGTGCAATGTAGTAGGGAGTTGTAGTTTCTAACAGGCCAATGTTCTACATAGTTTCGAGCAAAAATAAATGATAATGAACTACAATAACCATAATCCATTATGCGGCTACTTGTCCTGTCTGTTTCTTTTATGCCTGCTACATAAGAGACAGAAGAATGCTGTGATCAAGAGGGGATACATAGAGAGCAGTTGCTTTCCAAGTTATTGATACTCAGCAGTCATAAAAGTATACCTTGTATACTTTGAAGTACTACTAAAATTGTGATTTTGTCAGACAGCATAGGCAGCAGCTCTATAGAAATTAGATAACTTGGAATAAAATCAAATAAACCAAATGTAACTTACACAACAACTGAAATATTTTATTAAAGTAATGTGAATAAACTGATGGTTAATTAGTGATAAGGAGTCATGGGCAGTCACTACCATCATGGGACTTTTATTAATTGTTTTATTCTGTGTTACAGCGTTCAACCCACATAATGCATTTAATGTTTTAAAAAATTATCAAAACAGAAAATCGTGAGATTTTTTTTATAATCGAACTGAAACCGGACTGACCTCAAAAACCACTATTTGCTCAACACTAGCAATTCCAAAGGAGGAAGGATATGGAAGTGGAAATGTTGGGAGAAGGTCACAGGCAGGCCCTCTTGTTATTGCCAAACTCAGTACTCTTCTCTTGCTCTGATTGGGATACATTCATTGGAGGACTCCCAGCTAGCACATTTGGTTCCTTGGAAGTTGTGGGAACATTTGGTTTTGGGAACAAAGCCATACGTTTCCTGACCTGTCGAACAGAATGTTTCTTTAACGTTCTGAGAACTGAAGTGAAAATGTTGCCTGTTCTGGGAACGTACACTTTTAGGTTGCAGGGCAGCTCTGAGAATGTTTTACTATGTATGGTTCCCCGAAGGTGTTCCTGGGAGGTTTTATTAACATTCTGAGAATGGAAATTATAGGTTATTTTAAGGTAATTAAATACCGTTCTGAGAACATGTTTCAATTAGACTTTTAATAACATTTTGTTTTAACTCATTTGAACTCAATGCACAGAAAACACAATTCATTTGCTTAAGCCGGAATTTCCTAACTCCTCGTGTACCCTCAACTGCACATTTTTGTTGTTGCCCCTGACAATCTCACCTGATTCAACTCATTGATGGCTTGATAATTAGTTGACAAGTTGAATCAGGTGTGCTTGTCCAAAAGCTACAACAAAAATGTTTAGTGTTGGGGTACTCGAGGAAATGCTGGCTTAGGCATTAATCATGCAAACACTTAAAATGTTTTATTGTCAAATGGCATCAGTGAGATTTGAAACAATGATCTTCTGTTCTCTTGCCATGTAATTAGTCCACAGTACCACCAAGATGGAGCCAGTGTATCTTGCTTCCGGCCTTCTTCAACCTGGGCTTGAACCAGGGACCCTCTAAACCAGGGGTGGGCAACTCCAGTCCTCAGGGGCTGGACTGGTCACACTTTTTCCCCATCCACAGCAAGCACAAGGGGATTAAACTAATTGTGTTCTAAAATGAAGATCATGATTAGTTGATTATTGGAGTCAGGTGTATTACCTGGGGCTAGGGCAAAAGTGTGACACCAATCAGGCCCCTGAGGACTGGAGTTGCCCATCCCTGCTCTAAATACATCAATAACAGTCACCCACGAAGCATCGCTACCTATCGCCCAACAAAAGCCGCGGCCCTTTGCAGAGCAAGGGATACAACTACTTCAAGCTTTAGAGCAAGGGATACAACTACTTCAAGCTTTAGAGCAAGGGATACAACTACTTCAAGCTTTAGAGCAAGGGATACAACTACTTCAAGGTCTAAGAGCAAGGGATACAACTACTTCAAGGTCTAAGAGCAAGTGACATCACCGATTGAAACGCTACATGTGTGCACCACTAACTAGCTAGCCATTTAACACCGGTTCAACTAGCATGCCATGTTTTTTTTAACTCATACAAAGCGATTAATTTCAATCTATTCAAAGACCCCATTTCAAAGGAATCAAACACACATTAAGATCACGTGTGGCCAATTAGTGGGCGCAGCCAACACATCTGTACAGCCCCCCCCCCCCCCAGTTTTAAAGTACATTTCTACACATTTTGCCATGACTTATGTCACATGCTATCGGAAGCTCCTTGTACTCTGAGAAATTTCACTTGAACTACCCTCCAAGTATTTTTTTTTATATTTCACCTTTATTTAACCAGGTAGGCTAGTTCAGAACAAGTTCTCATTTACAATTGCGACCTGGCCAAGATAAAGCAAAGCCGTTTGACACATACAACAGAGTTACACATGGAGTAAAAACAAGCATACAGTCAATAATACAGTAGAAAATAAATCTATATACAATGTGAGCAAATGAGGTGAGATAAGGGAGGTAAAGGCAAAAAAAGGCCATGGTGGTGAAGTAAATACAATATAGCAAGTAAAACACTGGAATGGTAGATTTGCAGTGGAAGAATGTGCAAATTAGAAATAGAAATAATGTGGTGCAAAGGAGCAAAATAAATAAATACAGTAGGGGAAGAGGTAGTTGTTTGGGCTAAATTATAGATGGGCTATGTACAGGTGTAGTAATCTGTGAGCTGCTCTGACAGCTGGTGCTTAAAGCTAGTGAGGGAGATAAGTGTTTCCAGCTTCAAAGATTTTTGCAGTTCGTTCCAGTCATTGGCAGCAGAGAACTGTAAGGAAAGACGACCAAAGGAGGAATTGGCTTTGGGGGTGACCAGTGAGATATACCTGCTGGAGCGCGTGCTACGAGTGGGTGCTGCTATGGTGACCAGCGAGCTGAGATAAGGGGGGACTAGCAGGGTCTTGTAGATGACCTGGAGCCAGTGGGTTTGGCGATGAGTATGAAGCGAGGGCCAGCCAACGAGAGCATACAGGTCGCAGTGGTGGGTAGTATATGGGGCTTTGGTGACAAAACGGATGGCACTGTGATAGACTGCATCCAATTTATTGAGTAGGGTATTGGAGGCTATTTTGTAAATGACATTTCCGAAGTCGAGGATCGGTAGGATGGTCAGTTTTACGAGGGTATGTTTGGCAGCATGAGTGAAGGATGCTTTGTTGCGAAATAGGAAGCCAATTCCAGATTTAACTTTGGATTGGAGATGTGAGTCTGGAAGGAGAGTCAGTCAGGCCTTTATGGTACAGTGGCCAGACAGAAGCCACTCCTCAGTAAAAGGCACATGACAGCCCACTTGGAGTTTGCCAAAAGGCACCTAAAGGACTCTCAGACCATGAGAAACAGGATTCTCTGGTCTGATGAAACCAAGACTGAACTATTTTGCCTGAATGCCAAGTGTAGCGTCTGGAGGAAACCTGGCACCATCCCTACGGTGAAGCATGGTGGTGGCATCAATATGCTGTGGGGATGTTTTTCAGCAGCAGGGACGGGGACACTAGTCAGGATCAAGGGAAAGATGAACAGAGATCCCTGATGAAAACCTGCTCCAGAGCACTCAGGACCTCAGACTGGGGTGAAGGTTCACCTTCCAACAGGACAGCGACCCTAAGCACACAGCCAAGTCAACGCAGGAGTGGCTTCGGGACAAGTCTCTGAATGTCCTTGAGTGGCCTAGCCAGAGCCCGGACTTGAACCCGATCAAACATCTCTGGAGAGACCTGAAAATAGCTGTGCAGCGATGCTCCCCATCCAACCTTACAGAGCATGAAAGGATCTGCAGAGAAGAATGGGAGAAACTCCCCAAATACAGGTGTGCCAAGCTTGTAGCGTCATACCCAAGAACACTTGAGGCTGTAATCACTGCCAAAGTTTCTCCAACAAAGTACTGAGTAAAGGGGGGGCCACATTGCAGGCCACCAGTTGTCCATCCCTGGCCTAGAGTATGATGGCATTACTGGCTTCATGGGTATGGGCAATGCAACTCTTGTCATCTGAAGCAGAGAATAGCTAAACTCACACATTGCTTACATATTGTTGAGCTAGGCCCATGGGTTGAATTGGACCGGGTCCCGCCGGGATCGAGAACCGGCACCAAGCGGAGCTAAGACTCTGTACCTTTGGTTATTTGAATTATCTAATGAAAAATAGTTGTCCACATTTAATTTTCCACAGCCAACAACATGAGTAAGCAACAACAAAATTAGACAACCACATAGTACAATAGTTGACCTATGTAATTGTTCAGCCTGTCGCATTGTTACGAATCCTTTTGGCCCGACAGTCTAGGGGGGGATGGTAACGAGACCCTTAACATAACTCACGCAAATTATAATAGTGAAACCGTAACAGTGAGAACAAATAACCACAGACAACATATCTACCATCAAACACTCAGGGTTTATTAGTAAACACACGGTAATGGGGGGGGGGGGGGGGGGGGGCAGGATAAGGGGCTGAGCTGGACCTAAGGAAAGAAACAAATCTCCAAAAACACCCCTAAGCTAGACTAGCCTACTTTAACAAAAGCTAACTAACCAAAAGTACAGTGGGTGGTCCGCCCAGTTCTAATTAGTGTGTTTATACAAAGTATTCATACGGGTAGTGTATACCCATGGGCGACCTGTCTGGTTACCCCCTTTTCCCACCATCAAACAAACACCATAACAAAACCAATACTCACAGGTGGGGACAAAGTGACATGTAGTTGCAAAAACCAACTAAGAGATCAACAGACAGATGGCATTGACAGAGAGATTGAGCTCCAGAGAAAACAACTGACAGGGTTTTAAACCAAGGGAAAGGGAATGTGATTGGGTAAGGGAAAAGGAGCATGTGTCTTCTGATTAGAGACTGATTGGTGACTGATAAATTCCACCTGTGAGGGGAGAAGGAGAGCAAAGAAATACACACACACAGGATACCTGTATACGTAACACGCATACATGCAAGAAAATAATATTCCTCTCGAGTCGCATTGCAAGTGCCTCACAGGGAGAGAAATATGCATGCCCAGTCATTGTACAACGTTCTTAATGCAGTTGCAGGAAAATACCTTTGAGAGCAGTTTTGATGGCCACTGTTAAAAGAGGAGGATCCCGGAGCTTTCTAGTACTAGTCTACACTTACATCCAACAAATTAGTCAAATGCACAATTTTAGAATCAGAGTTTTTAGCAGCGGAATGGTTAATGCGTGTTAGGGCTTTCCAAAGGCATTGAATGCATAGGGAAGACCGGGGCTAAATCTAACAACGGTAGTCCTACATTATATTCACAGTACATGGTCCTTGGTTGCCTAAGTGCCAGTGCAATGTTTTTTCAGGGGACATTCAAGTCATCAATATGTTGCTAACTAGCAATGTTTAGACTTGAGTTTATGATCTAGCTAATGATTATCCAAATGGGTAACCCTCAGCCTACTTATTTATAGCCACTTTTCTGCATCAAGTAAACTGCATCAGCTGGGCTACATCAGGTGATAATGCTTATTGCTAAATTGCATACCGATCTGATAATATTGTCCAACATGTTATAGGGTTCATTTCTGGAGGGAGAAATTATATTTTAGATGTCAAGTATAATTTTATTTTCATTCATTTTGGAGTAGAATATCATTTTTAAAAAGTCACCAGAACTGACCTTCTCACAGTCATTCTCCCCTCCTAAAATTGTAGGTCCCTCCTCGACCTGTAGTATGCTGTGATTTGTGCTTTTGTCAATATATATTGTTTAGGCTAGTATATTATATCTGGTCTGCTTAGTCTGTTTCTCAAGCGTTCCCGGAAGTCTCAATATGTTGCTCCTCTGGGTTTATAAACTGTGTAATAACTTTACCAACGTTATGGCCTACATAACCCAAAATCCATAGCTTCGATTAGTAAATTACGTACTGTGCATGCGTTCATTACCTTCACTTTCAAATCAACCAGTGAAAACAACACGCGTTCTCTTCAAAGATGTCAGCGCCTATGGAAATAGTTTTATGTGCCGATTCGGCTGGACAGCTATGGAACTGTGCCGTTCTTGAACTCCATTCTGGTACAAATCTCTTGGCCTATCGAGGGGCCAATACTTCTTCGAGGTCCCTCACAGTTTTGAATGGAGAGTACATCCTCGGAGCCCAACTCGGGAAAAACTTCAACGTGTGGAAAATCCAGAGAAAGGTAGCTAGCTAACTTGCAAACGTTTAAAAGCTGGCTACCTTGCTAGCGGCGTATGCACTGTTCATAGCTGTCTGGAGATATAACTGAAATGTATTTGGACATGGCTTCGTTTTTTATTATTTTTTATGAACAACAAATCAATACAGAAAGTACGTAAGGGACACAAGTATATATATATTATATACAATGGACAATTGAGCTAGGGTGTACAATATCACATGACAATTACACAAGGACCTTAAGGGACATACATAGACTTACAATTCTAACAGCTTTTTTGTTAGTAGAGTATTTAACTGTCTTAAAATACAGTTCAATTTCTTTTTGTAGGGTTAGAAAATGTTTTTTTTTGTTTGTAAATTTACATTTGTGTATATGAAATTTGGCCAAAAGAATAATGAAGTTAATTACATAAAAATGTTTCAGCTCATTTCTATCGTATGTAAAGAGTCCAAGCAGTACATCTCTCCACAATAGTGTAAAATCTTCATAAATGTGTTCAATTATAAATCTACTGATGTCTTGCCACAGTTTTCTTACATGAATACAATGCCAAAAAAAGATGCAACACTGTTTCTGGGTGGTCATTACAAAAGGAGCAATTTGAATTTATGTTTTCCTTAAACTTCTTCATATAGTGGTTGGCAGGATAATATTTATGAATAATTTTAAAGGAAACTTCCTTAATTTTGTTAACAAGTAGGTATGTGTGTGTGTGGCAACATCCAAACTTTTTTCCAACAGATATTATCAACAAATCCATTCCAATAAGGCATGACATAAGGTATAGATACAACATCCTGCTGAAACAAGGTTCGTATCGCTCTGTTGTTGAATGGACCAAAAGAGAAACAAATCTTTCCTACTGATGAGTCAACAGGGTCAATAGAAGGTAGGCTCTGAGGGTCAGGTCTTGACACGTTCCTGAATAACAGAGCAACACCTGAGGGAATGGCGTCTAAAACAATTGCAAAATCTTTAGGTGTTACAGGGACCTTGTAAAGAGATAAGAATTCCTTCTAACTGAGTAAAAGACCCTCTGCATTTACCAGTTGGCTCACCAATAGGATATTATTTCGGAACCAATATTCTAAAAACAAAGAAGTATTTTTATACAATATATCCTGATTATTCCATATATAATATCTGTGTGGAGAAAAATTGTGTTTATAAATTAAGGACCATGATGAGAGAACCTGCCGATGAAAAGCAGAAAGTTTCACTGGAATTTTGTCAATATTATAATTGCAAAACAACATGAAGTTAACCTGTTTGGGCTGCAAGGGGCAGTATTGAGTAGCCAGATAAATGGTGCCCATTTCAAACGGCCTCGTACTCAATTCTTGCTCGTACAATATGCATATTATTATTACTATTGGATAGAAAACACTCTCTAGTTTCTAAAACCGTTTGAATTATTTATCTGAGTGAAACAGAAGTCATTCTGCAGCACACTTCCTGACCAGGAAGTGGAATGTCTGAAACCGAGGCTCTGTTCTACTTCCTGCCTATACATGGGCATGATACGTAAGAGTCTACGTGCACTTCATACACCTTCCCCTGGGTGTCAAGAGGCGGTGAGAGAAGAAATTTCGTGTTTATCTTGGTCTGAGGTGGAATAAAAGCTCTTTGTATGAGGTGACCGTCCATTTTCTGTTTTCTGGAGCGCGCGAAAGGGGACATGGATTTGCCTTCTGTTTAGCTGTCGTTATGGACGACTAACATCTCCGGCTTTGATTTTATTTGATACATGTGACCATATCATCGTAAAGTATGTTTTTTCAATATAGTTTCATCAGATTATTGAAAATTTTTCGGGAGTTTTGCCGTGTTCCGTTCTCTGACTTTGTTGACGTTGGAGAGATCCGTGTCACTTGGCTAGTGCGCGTGCTAATTCAAGAGGGAAAGAGTCCGTTCTAATTCCAAACAACGACTGTTCTGGACAAAGGACACCTTGTCCAACATTCTGATGAAAGATCAGCAAAAGTAAGAAACATTTTATGATGCTATTTCATATATCTGTCGAACTGTGTACTAGTCGTGGGCGTCCAACGTTTTGGGTACTCTAGCTATACCGAAGCTGCATATCGTAATGAAGTTATTTTTAGAATTCTAACACTGCGATTTCATTAAGAACTAATGGATCTATCATTTCCTATACAACATGTATTTTTTAGTTATGTTTATGAATAGCTATTTGGTCAGAATATGTGTGTCAGAAAAAGTGTCAGGAAAAATCCGGACGTAGTGGGAAAAAGTAGCTAAGTTAGCACAATGTGTAACCATTGATTTCAGCTCTAAATATGCACATTTTCGAACAAAACATAAGTGTATGTATAACCTGATGTTATAGGACTGTCATCTGAGGAAGAAAATCAAGGTTAGTCAAAAATTATATATCTTTTGCCTGTTTGTTACGATCGCTTACTTTTGCTACTGGGAAATTGCTTGTGTTTTTGGCTATTGTGGCTACGCTAATATAACGCTATATTGTGTTTTCGCTGTAAAACACTTGATAAATCGGAAATATTGTCTGGAATCACAAGATGCCTGTCTTTCAATTGCTGTACACTATGTATTTTTCATAAATGTTTTATGATGAGTATTTAGTTATTTGGCGTTGGTGTCTGTAATTATTCTGTCTGCTTTCGGTGCAATTTCTGATTGTAGCTGCAATGTAAACTATGATTTATACCTGAAATATGCACATTTTTCGAACAAAACATATGCTATACAATAAATATGTTATCAGACTGTCATCTGATGAAGTTGTTTCTTGGTTAGTGGCTATTTATATCTTTATTTGGTCGAATTTGTGATAGCTACTGATGGAGTAAAAAACTGGTGGAGTAAAAAAAGTGGTGTCTTTTGCTAACGTGGTTAGCTAATAGATTTACATATTGTGTCTTCCCTGTAAAACATTTTAAAAATCGGACATGTTGGCTGGATTCACAAGATGTGTACCTTTCATATGCTGTATTGGACTTGTTAATGTGTGAAAGTTAAATATTTAAAAAAAAAAATCTTTTGAATTTCGCGCCCTGCACTTTGAGCTGGCTGTTGTCATATTGATCCCGACTTAGGGCTTGCAGAGGCCACCAAAAGTAGAGAAGACATGATGAGGAATAAAATTCCAGATAGAAGTGGGTCTTCTTAGGAATTGTTTTATCCAATTGATCTTAAAAGTATTATTTAAAGTAGTAAAGTCCAGAAAATTCAGTCCACCATTCTCATAATTGTTCATTCCAATAGTTTTCCTAATGTAATGGGTACGGTTTCTCCAAAGAAAGTTGAAAAGCATCTGGTCTATCTCCTTGCTTATTTTACTGTCAAGATATAAAGATAGAGCGCCATATGTTAGTCTAGAGATACCTTCGGCCTTGGTTAATAGGACTCTACCTTTTAAAGATAAGTCCCTCTGTAGCCATTGATTTAGCTTCTTCTGGGTATTTTTAATAAGAGGGTTAAAATTTAGTAAGCCTCTAGACTTCTGATCCTTTGTAATGGTTATGCCAAAATATGTAAGTTCTTCTTTTACTGGAATACCATAATATGAAGGTGTCACACAATCTTTGACAGCTATGAGTTCACATTTATTAATGTTAAGGTATAGACCAGACGCTTTGGAAAAGGATTGTATCACATTGATCGATATGGGAATTTGGTTAGTGTCTTTCAGAAAAAGTGTAGTATCATCAGCCAGCTGGCTTATAATAATTTATTTACCAGCTATGGAAATACCTTGTACAGGACTATTATTTAAAGAATTTGCAAGAAGTTGGGTGATTAATAAAAACAGGTACGGGGAGATAGGACAACCTTGCCTAATTTCTCTCTTTAACTCAAATCTAGGTGAGGTGTGTCGTAGCTGAATCAGAATTAGTTAGGTAACATAGATAAATAAGATGTATAATTTATTTTATACTTGTCATTAGAATGTCTTCTTTTGGACTATACTGTTGGCAGTTGCATTTTCCTTTCTCCTCTAGGGAAAAGTCACTTGGGGCCCAGAGAGGGGAGAGGTCAGGCTTGTCTTTTTCATGTCTGGTAATGTGCAGAATATCAGAAAGGGAGAAGTCAGGTTTGAACATAATGAATATATAATCTTCATAATGAATATATGTGAATATATGTGTGAAACCATGTGAAGGGCTCCACTATGTCTGTATGCCAGTCATACCCTCCTTTTCCCATTGTGGGGAGGAGTATGGCAGTGTCTGGAACCATTGTATGTCCCCTCTGATGTTGAAACTTATCTTTCATAGTATATGACCTAGAGGCTCACTCCCCTCAGGGAGCTTGTCCAGGGGTGGGTTGTATTTGAGATGGGGGTATCTAGAATTGACAATTGATATATGCCATTGGATGAGGTAATGTTTTGGTAATATGAAGTACCAAGAACAGGAAGTAGAACCTCGTCTAAGAGATCAAACTGAACGATAATTTATAGCTAATGCTATCTGGCTATGGGATACTCCTCTTTCAAGTAAAAGGCCCTTTGTGAAGTTTCTAAGATCTGTGGTTCGTCATGTGAGTTGAGAGGGGCGTATCTTGGCTATAAAAGATAGTAAGAATTATTTTGTAAGGACTCTCAGAGAATTCATTTATAGACACTGAATTGATCTGAGAGTCAAAGGGCTATGGTGAAGCTCATATAATTAAAGATGGAGTTTAAAATATAACTCTGACTTGTGTGTGGTTTGTAAACTCTTTCCATTTAGTAATACAGGAAATTACCACGACAGGTGCCATATTTCAATTTGATAGAGCTGTTACCATTTGCATAGAGTCTTAATAGTCTTACAGAAAAAATCCCCAAAGCCAAGTCTCTCAAGGGAGTGGAAGAGAAACTGATGCTCTACTGTGTCAAATGCTTTATAAAAATCTAAAAATAATATGAAGCTATCCTCAGTTATTAGGTCTGAGTAGTCAAGTATGTCTAATACTAGTCTGATATTGTTAGAAATATGTCTGTTCCTCATGAAGCCAGACTGTGTTTCATCAATGATTGCATCCAGGACTTCTTTAATTATTTTTGCAAGTAGTAAGGCTAATATCTTATAGTCATTATTAAGAAGACAAATTGGACACCAGTTATCGATGAGCAGCACTTCTTTTTTAGGCTTAGGTATCAGTGTTATTAACCCCTGACTCATTGTAGGAGGGAGAACATTGTTTTTAATACTCTCTAAAAAGACTTCAAATAGGAAGAGAGCTATTTGTTCAGAAAATCATTTGTAAAATTCTG
Source organism: Salvelinus namaycush (assembly GCF_016432855.1). Lineage (NCBI taxonomy): Eukaryota > Metazoa > Chordata > Actinopteri > Salmoniformes > Salmonidae > Salvelinus > Salvelinus namaycush. The sequence goes on from NC_052315.1 coordinate 12,837,620, forward strand.
ATGTAATTCCATCAACACCTGGTGATTTATTGTTCTTTAGATGTTTGATAGACTCTATAATCTCTTCAACTTTGATGGGTTCATCACACTGTTTAGATTCTATATCACTGATAGAGTGAACATTATTCAGTGATATCTGTGGATTCCTGACAGTACGTAGAGCTATACAATTTTCTGTAAAAATTGCTACAGTATTTAGCGATTTAATTTTTGGTCATCTAATAACACTATCAATGTTTAATTTATGGATAGTGTTATTTTTAGAGTGAAATTTCTCAAGTCTAAAGAAATAGGATGAATTCTGTTCTCCCTCAATCCATATTTTCCTAGATCTAATAAAGGCTCCTTCTGCTTTTAATCTATATATATTATCCAGTTTATTTTGTAACTCAATTAGTTCCATCTTCTCCTCCCCCGAGAGGCCGGCTGGGGACCTCTGAGAAAGGGAAGTTATCTTAATGATCACCTTTTCCTTCTCAGCTCTTCTGGTCTTAGCAAGATTACTACCATATTTTCTAAGGTATTTGGACACCTCAAATTTAAAGAGCTCCCAGTTCTGGCAATAAGATTTTTCTTCACAAGCCCTTTCCTAAAAGTGTGAGAGCAGATCTTTAACCTCAAATTTAGCTATATCATTATTTAATATTGGGCTATTTAGCTTCCAGTAGGATGCTCTGCCAAGGTTAGTATCAGGGGTAAATATTTTGATATCAATGTAAATGGCCCTATGGTCTGTGAGGGGAGTAGTACAGATATTTGTAGTAACACACTCACTATCAATACATTTGGATATAAGCCAAAAATCTATTCTTGATTGTCTGGAACCTGTTTTGTTACTCCAAATGAATGATCTACCGGCCGGAAACCTCTCTCCATATATCAGTAAGATCAAACTTTTCCATAAAAAGTATTAAACCCAAATTCTGATTGGTTGGTCTACCTGGGGGCCATCTATCAGTTGAATTATCTATAGTAATGTTAAAGTCCCCTCCTATCAATAATAACGAATTGGGAAATTTAGATAACCAATGAAGTATATGTTTCTCTATAGATTCAAACAATTCATCATTCTCATGTTTGGTGTTGTACCCATAGAAGTTTACAGTAATGAGCGTAATGTCATTGTAACTGTTCAAAAGACAAATAAAGTGACCAAAGGGGTCACATTCCGAGTGTAGAATATTACCACCAAAGGTATTTTTCATTGTAGTGACACCAGCGGAGCGTTCAGATCCATGGGAAAGCCAAATATCGTTGCCCCACTGTGACCTCCAGAAGTTGGAATCAGCCGAAATTGAGTGAGTAATGGCTTCGTTAGAACAAGAGATTCTCTAAAAACACGCCACTTAGGGTTAACACATGCTCTCCTAACCTACGAAAAGTCACTTCCGGTTGTAGATGGGAGTCCTAAGCTGTGTTCGATTACACATACAAGTATACTACATATTTAATGAGTATATACGACATACTATTCATTTTAGTAATGTTATACTGTAAACGAATAGTATGCTTTCAGTTTTCAAATTCAGTTGAGGGTACTAGCTCTTAGACTGTCTACCGGAAGTTGATGCAGTTGCTATGCAAACTCTTGCTAGCTAGTTAGCATAACACATTTACTAGATATATTTTACGACCTCGGGTGTGTTCAATTCAATCTGGAGTGCAAGAGTGCGCTCGTAAATTCAGCGCATTGTTGGTTTGTGAATTCAGAGCGTTTCGCTTTCGGAGCTCACACTACGTTCGGGCGGAGGAGTAGGGTTGATTTGAACGTTCTGACCAAGTTACAACGGGAGTCAAGCACCCACGCTAACTAGCTTGCTAGCTACTACTTTACTCGCCCTATCAGAGCTCGTTAGGCAGTTTATGTTATCCAGAGCGTAGGGGACTAACTGTGCTGCTGGCAACAATTTAATTACGCTATTTTTGCCGACGCTTACTGACACCGGCCATTTTCAACCGGTGTTGAGCGCTCGTAAATGCATTATTCTGCGCTCTGGTACACTGACGAGAGTGCGCTGAAATCGGAGTAGATAGCCAGAGCGAACTTCCGAAAGCACCCGAATGTCCATTGAGAACACCCGACGACTATACCATTTGGGAACATTAGGAAAACTGTTGTAATGAACACTTATGAGAATGGTGGACTGAATTTTCTGGACTTTACTACTTTAAATAATACTTTTAAGATCAATTGGATAAAACAATTCCTAAGAAGACCCACTTCTATCTGGAATTGTATTCCTCATCATGTCTTCTCTACATTTGGTGGCCTTAACTTCATGTTGTTGTGCAATTATAATATTGACAAAATTCCAGTGAAACTTTCTGCCTTTCATCGGCAGGTTTTCTTGTCATGGTCCTTAATTTATAAACACAATTTTTCTCCACACAGATATTATATATGGAATAATCAGGATATATTGTATAAAAATACTTCTTTGTTTTTAGAATATTGGTTCCGAAATAATATCCTATTGGTGAGCCAACTGGTAAATGCAGAGGGTCTTTTACTCAGTTAGAAGGAATTCTTATCTCTTTACAAGGTCCCTGTAACACCTAAAGATTTTGCAATTGTTTTAGACGCCATTCCCTCAGGTGTTGCTCTGTTATTCAGGAACGTGTCAAGACCTGACCCTCAGAGCCTACCTTCTATTGACCCTTTTGACTCATCAGTAGGAAAGATTTGTTTCTCTTTTGGCCCATTCAACAACAGAGCGATACAAACCTTGTTTCAGCAGGATGTTGTATCTATACCTTATGTCATGCCTTATTGGAATGGATTTATTGATAATATCTGTTGGAAAAAAGTTTGGATGTTGCCACACACATACCTACTGGTTAACAAAATTAAGGAGGTTTCCTTTAAAATTATTCATAAATATTATCCTGCCAACCACTATATGAAGAAGTTTAAGGAAAACATAAATTCAAATTGCTCCTTTTGTAATGACCACCCAGAAACAGTGTTGCATCTTTTTTGGCATTGTATACATGTAAGAAAACTGTGGCAAGACATCAGTAGATTTATAATTGAACACAGTTATGAAGATTTTACATTATTGTGGAGAGATGTACTGCTTGGATTCTTTACATACGATAAAAATAAGCTGAAACATTTTTATGTAATTAACTTCATTATTCTTTTGGCCAAATTTCATATACACAAATGTAAATTTACTAACAAAAAAACACATTTTCTTACCCTACAAAAAGAAATTGAACTGTATTTTAAGACAGTTAAATACTCTACTAACAAAAAAGCTGTTAGAATTGTAAGTTCATGTATGTCCCTTAAGGTCCTTGTGTAATTGTAATGTGATATTTGTACACCCTAGCTCGATTGTCCATTATATATAATCTATATATACTTGTGTTCCCTTATGTACTTTCTGTATTGATTTATTGTTAATATAATAAATAATAATAATAAAAATATTTTAAAAAGACTACCATTTGGGTAGTTAGTTAATATAACTTAGCTAACAACATACCGGTACCGATATGTTCTATATTTTTCACCATGTTAACAGGCATTTAATAAACATACAACCTTTACAGTTTTGTCTATTTTCTGAAGATGCATATAATTATAGTAGACTATATTTTGTGGTATTCTTACTTAATCTGATCATAGGGTAACAGAACATAAGTAGTTGCCTATATAATGTTTTACAGACATCTACCATAATTTAAGAGGTACTTAATGGTGTTCTACAACTCAATAAAATACTTTGGAAGGACCCAGTGTCACAAATGGCTTCTATTGATTGTGCAGCATACCCTGGGATGGCCTTGGATGTAATATGGCTGTGCACATTAGTTTACCAATGTTAGCTAGCCATGCTGCCTCATGCTAGTTGTGTTAAACCCAGCTATAGATTTGTTTCATTACTGGTAGCTAGCATGTTTTATCTATCAGTGAACATTGCTTTGGTGATTGATTCAATGGGTAGTCATGGATACAGCACTCTACTGATTACACAACCAACGACGTGTGCCTCACCATGCAATAATTGTGTGGCTCAGTTGGTAGAGCATGGCGCTTGCAACCCCAGGGTTGTGGGTTCGATTCCCACGGGGGGCCAGTACAAAAAAAGTATGAATGTATGTACTTGTAAGTCGCTCTGGATAAGAGCGTCTGCTAAATGACTTAAATGTAAAATTACTCCAAATGCATCTTTATTATTTATTACATACCTTTCAATGTCTGTTGGAAACTGGAAAAGCGATTTTCCTCCCTTCCATTTGACAGTAAACAAGGTATTTATTGATGACATATGTTTCTTATCGTGAAAAAAAGTTGATTCATAGAAGAGGTACTAGTAGTGGGAAAACTTGCAAAGAAATCGATTTCTAGATTTTTAAGTCCAGTACGTTGAGGTGAATTAGCTAGCCAGCTAGAAATCTACTTGGGACAAGCTAGCTAGGTAGCTACTGCCAAGAGGATGAAGACCATTTGTGCCTTACTAAATATGCATTACGTTCATTAGGAAAACGCCCACTATCTAGTGCACTCATCCTACACAAAGTAATCTCTATAAACAATTAGGTAAGTCAAATCTACTGAACTTAGTGCACTCTGTTATAGATTCTAGTTTAGTCAATCACACTTCTGTGAAATCAAACTGTCCACTTAGGAAGCAACACTGATTGACAATAAATTCCACATGCTGTTGTGCAAATGGAATAGACAACAGGTGGAAATTATAGGCAATTAGCAAGACACCCCCAATAAAGGAGTGGTTCTGCAGGTGGTGACCACAGACCACTTCTCAGTTCCTATGCTTCCTGGCTGATGTTTTGGTCACTTTTGAATGCTGGCGGTGCTTTCACTCTAGTGGTAGCATGAGACGGAGTCTACAACCCACACAAGTGGCTCAGGTAGTGCAGCTCATCCAGGATGGCACATCAATGCGAGCTGTGGCAAGAAGGTTTGCTGTGTCTGTCAGCGTAGTGTCCAGAGCATGGAGGCACTACCAGGAGACAGGCCAGTACATCAGGAGAAGTGGAGGAGGCCGTAGGAGGGCAACAACCCAGCAGCTGTCACGATCTTTCAAGATCGAACCCAGAAGCAGACCAGGACAAGGAGCGTAGGAAGAAGGTGAGTATTTATTTACAGTGAAATGTGAAAAGGTAGATATATCCAGATGGCGTAGCGGGCAGCGGTGGTGAGTAGATGAGAGGAAATAGGTGAATCCAATGTAGTAGCAGAATCCTCTGTCAACCAGGCGGGAATGGAGTGAATGATCCAGGTGAGTAACTGAAGACAAAACAAACGAAGGTAAGTTCAAGGCAAGCAATACGTAAATGAAAACAACAAAACAAATTCTATCCAACTGGAGTCTGGTACTCAGGCACAACATACTGTTCATGGCTAACGATCCGGCAGGGAATGGAAGTCAGGTCAGAGCTTTTGAAGGGTAGAGATGATGATCAGGACAGGTGTGCAGATTACTGACGGGAAACAGGTGCGGGTGAAATCAATCTCCCAATGAGCTAATTCGCCCGGCAACCAGACAGGGTGCGTTCCAGGACACCTGAAACACACTCCAGGACAGACACACAGGCAAACCCAGACTCAGGAAGCGGGATTCGTGACAGCAGCAGGACCGCTACCTCCGCCTTTGTGCAAGGAGGAGCAGGCGGAGCACTGCCAGAGCCCTGCAAAATGACCTCCAGCAGGCCACAAATGTGCATGTGTCTGCTCAAACGGTCAGAAACAGACTCCATGAGGGTGGTATGAGGACCCGACGTCCACAGGTGGGGGTTGTGCTTACAGCCCAACACCGTGCAGGACGTTTGGCATTTGCCAGAGAACACCAAGATTGGCAAATTCGCCATCTGTGCTCTTCACAGATGAAAGCAGGTTCACACTGAGCACATGTGACAGACGTGACAGAGTCTGGAGACGCCGTGGAGAACGTTCTGCTGCCTGCAACATCCTCCAGCATGACCGGTTTGGCGGTGGGTCAGTCATGGTGTGGGGTGGCATTTCTTTGGGGGGCCGCACAGCCCTCCATGTGCTCGCCAGAGGTAGCCTGACTGCCATTAGGTACCGAGATGAGATCCTCAGACCCCTTGTGAGACCATATGCTGGTGCGGTTGGCCCTGGGTTCCTCCTAATGCAAGACAATGCTAGACCTCATGTGGCTGGAGTGTGTCAGCAGTTCCTGCAAGAGGAAGGCATTGATGCTATGGACTGGCCCGCCCGTTCCCCAGACCTGAATCCAATTGAGCACATCTGGGACATCATGTCTCGCTCCATCCACCAACGCCACGTTGCACCACAGACTGTCCAGGAGTTGGCGGATGCTTTAGTCCAGGTCTGGGAGGAGATCCCTCAGGAGACCATCCGCCACCTCATCAGGAGCATGTCCAGGCGTTGTAGGGAGGTCATACAGGCACGTGGAGGCCACACACACTACTGAGCCTCATTTTGACTTGTTTTAAGGACATTACATCAAAGTTGGATCAGCCTGTAGTGTGGTTTTCCACTTTAATTCTGAGTGTGGCTCCAAATCCAGACCTCCATGGGTTGATAAATTTGATTTCCATTGATAATTTCTGTGTGATTTTGTTGTCAGCACATTCAACTATGTAAAGACAAAAGTATTTAATAAGAATATTTCATTCATTCAGATCTAGGATGTGTTATTTTACTGTTCCCTTTATTTTTTTTGAGCAGTGTATATTAAACAAATACCTTATGCAACAATGTAACATTAGTAGGAGGCGATATGCATCTTTCAAATTATTTGCCACCGTTATAGGCGCTCCGCACGTCATCTTCACTAACAGTTGGAAAAGGCCAGAGAGTGAGACCGGGAAGCGACAGCAGCAAAGTCATGTATGGCAATAGGCTACTTTGAGAAGTTAAAGTGAGGTGATGAAATGCAAACTTTGCGAGGTGGAATTGAGCTACAGTGAAAAATCAAAGCGATGATTACAGAAATTATTGTAGTGGATATGCAGCCATTGTCTGGTGGAGTATGTCAGCTTCAGTACCCTAAGGGCATAACTAGAACCAGATGCCATGTTGAAAAACCGTGACAGCCCTGATGGAGAAATTGTGCGACGATTGCTCTGCATGTACACAGTGCGAGCTCTCAAACACCATACGTGGAGTTAACAGATTGTCATACATCATTGTAACTAGCCATCACATTGATGAGAAGTGGGACATGAAGTACGTATTGCGTTAACAATGGAGGATTGCTGACGTATGACGTAAAGGTAACGTAAGGGTAATGGCGGACTGAAGGGATTTATGTAGAGCACCTCAAGATAAAACATAATATTCGAAATATCTGCTAAATTAGACTAAAATATTAGCACTACTTAATCTGGTGAGTGATAACCTTCAATCTGGACAATAACACAAAACAAATCCTAAAACTAGAGACATTTATCGACAAATATTACGAAAACAGGCAACAACCAAACATGACGGAGAGTAAGACAGGGGAACCGATTACAAAACGAAAACGTGACTCTTCTACAGACACTGATGATTTAATATTCTCACCACCGGGAATGGTAAAGGTCGAAACCGATCTGTTAAAATCAATAAATGACAAACTGGGTATACTTGAATTAGTTAGTAAGGATATAAAAGAGTTGAAGGCAAGCCTAGAGATGAGTGATGAAAAAGCTGCGACATTGGAGAAGCAAACACACGCGCTAAAAGGGACAGTCAATAAGATTGAAACCGAAATGAATGGAATTAAAAAGGAGAACACCGTTCTGAAAGAAACCTTACTGGACATACAAACTAGATCCATGAGAGAGAATTTGGTACTTACAGGTATCCAAGAAAAAGAAGGAGAAGTTCCTGAATCTATAGTTAGAGAGTTCCTCCTTACAGCGCTTCAGATTCCACGCGAAGTTATCGACAAAATCCAACTTGAACGCGTTCACCGCTTCGGACAGAGAGGGCAGAGGTACGAACGCCCAATCGTTGCCAAATTTGCTTCATTTAAAGATAAAATAATGGTTAAAAGCCTGGGTAAAAGACTTGCTGGGACCAAAATTGGCATGAATGATCAGTTTCCGAAGGAAATTGCAGAACGGCGCAAAGTTCTGTATCCAATTTTCAAAGAAAATAGATTAAAAGCGAAACGAGTAGCTCTCGTCGTTGATAAACTATATATTGATAACCAGTTGTTCAGAGACACAAAGACTACTCCATGGTTATTTTAAAAATTACAAAGTTCTCATAGACGAGGGAAATAAACACAATTCAAGCCCGGTTACTGATTGTAACAATACAATAAAAAATATAGCTTTTCTATAAATCTTCACATATAACTAATTGAACACACAAGCACTAATTCAACATAGTGAAGATAAAAACTAAGTAAACAGAAGGCACAGTATGTGTGGATGGTATGGTTTGTGTTTATTTTTTATTTTATTTGTTATGTTTGGAAAGTTGAGTGAGTGAGTAATGAAATGGTTGCATATCCCAGAGCCAATGTATTGCTGTGAGCCGGGTATGAGAGGGCTTTCAATGTTGTTAAGATGATGGATATACTTTTATAATGAATTATACGTCTTATTTATTTATTGTCCTATCATGGAGAACTACATTTTTTATTTATTTTTTTATAAATTATATCTAATTATTTATTATCCTATTTTAATGGTACGGTCCATGGCACTATACCCTAGACACCCACCTGAATGACCCAGATACTAAGGAGAAGTCCCTAACTGTTATATGTGCCCGCTGTAAGCGGTCTGTATGCAGCTAAAATGAGGTCAGAGACCAAGAGCAGCACTGCCCCCTCAAGATTCTGAGCCTGCTTGGCAGGGTTGGTCCTGCAAAGCCAAAGCCCCATAAAGGGAGAGCATAATATACAAGGAAATTCTCAAAGCTGCTAATGAGAACCATGACGACCTTGTACCTAGCCGGTGGGGATTCCGGTGGGGTGCCCCCACCCAGGCAGTGGCAGTGCTGGCAACACTAGCTGCAGTAACCCATGGGGAGGGGGTCACACTCGGACATTCAGAGAGGGGGTATATTATTGTGGCCCTGGCGGCACAAAATCAAAGTCGGACTGCATGGAGATGCGTGGGGACATGGTCATGACGGGTGGCCGTATTGTGGGTGTTTCAGGAATAAGGTGTACATTTGACCTCCATTATCTAGGATATGACAATGGTAAATAAATCTCTCAATTTTTGCTAATTTTTTGTGCGGTCTTGCAGGCCTTCTCATGCAGCTGCAACTGCAAGTGCATTTGTAAATCATGACCCATCTTGAGTTGGGCTCTGGGATGGTGCAATTGTTGAGAAAGTGAGCTTATGGTTGTGTGGGGGTAAGGGCTGAGTGTGTGTGGGTGTATGTGTGTATCCCACAACTGTTGCGAAGGAAGAAGTAAAAGATGTTAGGGACAATAGAGGATGATCCACAGATATATATAATACAAATCGAGGTGAGGGCAATGGAAATGCATATGGTAATTGATCTTCTTCAATTCGGTAAATGGCACTGTATGCTCTTTTCAAAGAATGGATCCCAGTCGGTTCAGGGCTATGGGATACAGGGGGTCGAGGGTGGTCTACCGGGCATTGGGATGACAAGCCATCTCGAGATGAGGCCTTTTAGCGGGTGGAATAGTAGGGACCAATTGGAGGTTTACTTAGTAGAAATGCAAATATCATGGTACAACTATATAGACACTCAATCATTATGTTACTTTTTAATAGTACGTTTACAAAAATATATTCTGATTAAAAGAATGAAAGGTGTGTCTCATTATGGTAAGTGGTGAAATAAGTATAGCCAGTTACAATTGTAATGGCTTAGCAGATAATAAGAAAAGACGATCAGTATTTACCTGGCTAAAAGAGAAGGATTATAATATCTATTGTTTACAGGAAACCCATTCAACAGTTTTAGATGAAGTTTTGTGGAAAAAGAACTGGGGGGGCAAAATATATTTCTCCCATGGGCAAAGAAATTCAAAAGGGGTGATGGTTTTAATTAACAATAATTTTGATCCAAATGTGCAAATTGTCCAAACAGATCCTCAAGGTAGATGGATTATTTTAAATATGTTATTGGACAATAAACAAATATGGCTTGTTAACCTATACGGTCCGAATAATGATGATCCAAGCTTCTTTGAAAATATATATAAGAATTTATCAACTCTACAAGCAACACTAGACTCTATTATTATAGTGGGAGATTTTAATACGGTCTTAAATACCTCTATAGACCGGAAAGGAAATCACACTACAAACTATCACCCTCAGGCACTTAAGGAAATCATGAATGTCATGGATATATTGGAATTAGTGGATATATGGAGACTTAAATACCCTGATTTAGTGAGATATACATGGCGGAGGCTGAATCAAGCTAGTCGTATTGACTACTTTCTTATACCATTCTCTCTGGCACCAAAAGTTAAAAAAGTGTTGATAGGGGACAGAATGCGGTCGGATCATCACATAATTGGCATATATATTTCTCTTACAGAATTTCCACGTGGGCGAGGATATTGGAAATTTAATCAGTCTACTAGATGATAAATTGTTTAGAACTAGGACAGAAGATTTTATAACTGACTTTTTCAGACATAACATAGGTACAGCAGATCCCCTTATTGTATGGGACACTTTTAAGTGTGCCTTTAGAGGCCATGCAATTCAGTACTCATCTATAAAACAAAGGGAATTTAGATCAAAAGAGTCCATATTAACAAAGGAAATTGAAGGACTAACAGTACAGTTAGATAGCAATAAAAACAGTACCATAGAGGCACAGAATAAGTTAGAGGAAAAACAAAAAGAAATGGAGGAACTTATTCAAGAAAGATCCAGTGTAATATATTATAAAAATAAAGCGAACTGGATGGAATATGGGGAAAAATGCACCAAATTCTTTTTCAATCTTCAATATAGAAATGCTACCAAAAAAAATGTATTAAAACTTGTTACAAATGATGGAGTCACGCATGATTCACCAAATGATATTTTGAAAGAGGAAGTAAAGTACTTTAAGAATATGTTTTCGTTTCAGGCTCCTCCATCTCCACTAACTGAAACTAATTGTATGGATTTTTTTCCTATTAATAATGTAAAATTAACATCTGTACAGAAAGACTCATGTGAAGGCCAAATTACAGAGGAGGAACTGCTTGATGCAATTGGGGCCTTTAAGGATGGGAAAACTCCAGGGCTGGATGGCATACCAGTGGAAGTATACAAAACTTTTTTTGATATACTCAAAGGACCATTATTAGCTTGTTTTAACCACTCCTATATAAATGGTAGATTATCAGACACGCAACAAGAAGGTCTGATATCGTTATTACTGAAACAGGACCCAAGTGGTATATATAAAGATCCAGTCCAATTAAAAAATTGGAGACCTCTTACACTTCAGTGTTGTGATGCAAAAATCCTAGCAAAATGCTTGGCGCATAGAATAAAAAAAGTTTTGTCAGATATTATTCATCCTAATCAGACAGGTTTTTTACATGGACGATACATTGGAGATAATATAAGGCAAGTACTGGAAACAATAGAACACTATGAAATATCGGGGACACCAGGTCTGGTTTTCATAGCTGATTTTGAAAAGGCTTTTGATAAAGTACGACTGGAGTTTATATATAAATGCCTAGAATATTTCAATTTTGGGGAATCTCTTATAAAATGGGTTAAAATTATGTATAGTAACCCTAGGTGTAAAATAGTAAATAATGGCTACATCTCAGAAAGTTTTAAACTATCTAGAGGAGTAAAACAAGGTTGTCCACTATCGGCATATCTATTTATTATTGCCATCGAAATGTTAGCTGTTAAAATTAGATCAAACATTAATATTAATGGATTAGAAATCCGTGGCTTAAAAACTAAGGTGTCATTGTACGCTGATGATTCATGTTTTCTTTTAAAACCACAACTAGAGTCTCTCCACGGCCTCATAGAGGATCTAGATACCTTTGCTATCCTCTCTGGATTAAAACCAAATTATGATAAATGTACCATATTACGTATTGGATCACTAAAAAATACACATTTTATATTGCCATGTAGTTTACCAATTAAATGGTCTGACGGAGATGTGGACATACTCGGTATAAAAATCCCAAAAGAAAGAAATGATCTCACTCCAATAAATTTTTATAGAAAGTTAGCAAAAATAGATAAGATCTTGCTACCATGGAAAGGAAAATACTTGTCTATTTGTGGAAAAATCACCCTGATTAACTCTTTAGTCATATCACAGTTTACCTATTTGCTTATGGTTTTGCCTACACCTAGTGACCTGCTTTTTAAATTATATGAACAAAAAATATTCCATTTTATTTGGAACGGCAAGCCAGATAAAATTAAAAGGGCCTATTTATATAACGAATATGAATTCGGAGGGCAGAAATTATTAAATATTAAAGCATTAGACCTCTCACTAAAGGCATCAGTCATACAAAAGTTATACTTAAATCCAAACTGGTTCTCTAGTAAATTGGTACGAATGTCTCATCCTATGTTCAAGAAGGGCCTTTTTCCCTTTATTCAGATTACACCTGCTCACTTTCGGTTGTTTGAAAAGGAAATAATCTCCAAAATATCCTTATTTTTTAAACAAGCCTTAGAAAGTTGGTTGCAATTTCAGTTTAATCCACCTGAAAGGACGGAACAAATAGTACAACAAATATTGTGGTTAAATTCAAATATAGTAATTGATAAAAAAACTGTATTTATCAAAGAAATGTTTAAAAAAGGTATAATTTTTGTGAATGATATCATAAATAGGACTGGTGGAGTTATGTCACACATGCAGCTAACACAGACATATGGAAATGTCTGCTCTACCCAAAATTACAACCAATTAATTGCAGCATTACCACAAAAATGGAAGAGGCAAGTAGAAGGGGAAAAAAGTAAGGAACTTGTATGTCGGCCCTGTATTAAAGAACATAAATGGTTAAAGAAAAGTGTGATAAATAAAAACATATACCAATTTCATTTAAGGACCAAAAAACTGACAGCTGTGCCATATAAATTGCAAAATAGTTGGGAAGAGATTTTCGATGTACCCATTCCATGGCACATGGTTTATGAATTGATACGCAAAACAACGCCGGATTCAAAACTTAGAATTTTTCAATTTAAATTACTGTACAAAATTCTTGCAACTAATAGAATGTTATATATATGGGGTATACAATCTTCCCAGCTCTGCAGATTCTGTTGTGAGGAGGCAGAGTCATTAGATCATTTATTTTGGTATTGTCCATATGTAGCTCGTTTTTGGTCACAGGTCCAGGAATGGCTGAAGAATTGCAACATTTGCCTAGAACTAACGCTACAGATAGCAATACTGGGGGATTTGAAAAGCCATAGTCAATCAATCAATAATATAATAATTATTTTAGCAAAAATGTTTATTTTTAATTTACAATCTGTAGAAGCTATGAGAATAGGAAGGTTCAAATCTTTTGTGAAGCATCACAGCACAGTTGAAAAATATATGGCAAATAAAAATCCGAAATGGATGATGTTGGAAGATAGATGGGAAGGGTTGAGTGGAACTGAAGGGTGGGACTAATAACAAGATAAACAATGTAGGGCATACGGGATCTGTGAAATGTGTATAGGTGCGGAGCTTTTGTGAAATAGCACAGTTACAAGTGGAAATAAAATTGGATGGACAACAGAAATAGAGGAAGGACTAAGAACAAACAAGAGAGAACTATTATAAAGTAGTCTGTGTCTGTAAAATAGGTATAAGATGTATAAATTGAAGGTAAAAGCAGAAGTGTTTATTAGTTTACTCCAATTGGGGGAGCGGTGGTAGGGTTGCGGGGAATAATAATAAAGGTATATTCTTTAAAAAAGTATGTATGTCTATATAGGTATGTGTATGTATATATGTATATATGTATGCATGCGTGTATGGATATATATATTTACCCAAAAAAATATGGGGGATTGGAAATGATGCAGACAATTACATTGGAAGCAACATTCTTTCCGCAATATTAAGCTGATCCACCCCAATAAAAAAAAAAAAAAAAAAAAAAAAAGTTCAAGGCAAGCAATACGTAAATGAAAACAACAAAACAAATTCTATCCAACTGGAGTCTGGTACTCAGGCACAACATACTGTTCATGGCTAACGATCCGGCAGGGAATGGAAGTCAGGTCAGAGCTTTTGAAGGGTAGAGATGATGATCAGGACAGGTGTGCAGATTACTGACGGGAAACAGGTGCGGGTGAAATCAATCTCCCAATGAGCTAATTCGCCCGGCAACCAGACAGGGAGCGTTCCAGGACACCTGAAACACACTCCAGGACAGACACACAGGCAAACCCAGACTCAGGAAGCGGGATTCGTGACAGTACCCCCCCTCCGACGAACGCCACCGGGCGGACTACCTGGAGCGCCAGGATGGAGGCGGTAGAAGTCACGAATCAGGTCGTCATCCAGAATCTGTCGCCGAGGAATCCAACTCCTCTCCTCTGGACCATATCCTTCCCAGTCCACTAGAAACTGGTACCCTCGACCCCGCCGTCTGGAGTCCATGATGCGGCGCACCGTGTAGACAGGACCACCTCCGATCATCCGAGGAGGAGGAGGACGAGGAGGAGGAGGCAACAGAGGACTGAGGTGAACCGGCTTGAGACAGGAGACATGAAAAGTGGGATGCACTCTAAGTGTTGCAGGCAACTTGAGTCGAACCACCACAGGATTTATGATTCTCTCCACTACAAACGGACCAATGAACTTAGGTGACAACTTCCTTGACTCCGTCCGTAGAGGAAGATCCCGTGTAGCCAACCAAACCTTATCTCCAACCGTATAAGCTGGGGCAGGAATACGGCGACGGTTCGCCTGTATCTGATACCGGTCAGAAACTCTAAGGAGAGCCTTCCTGGCCCGATGCCAGGTCCGGTGGCAACGACGAATATGGGTCTGGACAGAGGGAACCGAGAGATCCCTCTCCTGAGAAGGAAACAAAGGAGGTTGGTATCCGTAAAGGCATTGGAAGGGGGACATCCCAGTGGCAGATGAAGGAAGGGTATTATGGGCATACTCAACCCAGGGTAATTGAGATGACCAAGAGGTGGGATCAGAGGAGACAAGACAACGCAGCGTGGACTCCATCTTCTGGTTGGCTCTCTCCGCTTGACCATTAGATTGTGGGTGAAATCCAGAAGTGAGACTGACTGTAGCTCCAATGGCCAAACAGAAGGATTTCCAGACAGCAGAGGTAAACTGAGGACCACGGTCAGACACAATGTCACTGGGCAATCCGTGAACCCTGAAAACCTCCCTGACCAGGATCTCGGACGTCTCCGTAGCCGATGGAAGCTTGGAGAGAGGAACAAAATGAGCAAACTTGCTGAATCTGTCCACAATGGTCAGAATGACCGTGTTCCCAACAGAAGGGGGCAATCCCGTGACAAAATCCAGGGCCAGATGCGACCAAGGTCGCCGAGGAATAGGTAGGGGGTGAAGAAGCCCAGAGCTGGGCCGATTGGTACTCTTGTTCTGGGCACAAACAGGACATGCGGCAACAAACCTCCGGGTATCTTCTCCCATGGCAGGCCACCAAAAACGTCTGCGCAGTAGTGCCATAGTCCGAGCAACGCCAGGGTGACAAGCTATCTTGCTGGCGTGGGACCACTGAAGGACAGCAGAACGGACCGACTCGGGTACGAACAACCGACCGGGTGGACCGTTACCGGGGCCGGGCTGCGTCCGAAGGGCCGCCATCACATCCTCCTCTATCCTCCATGTAACGGCTCCCACGACAACATTCTGGGGAAGAATCGTCTCAGTCTTGACCCCACTCTCCTCCGTCTTAGAGAACATCCGGGACAGGGCGTCCGCCTTCCCGTTCTTAGACCCAGGTCGGAACGTCAGGGAAAAATTGAAACGTCCAAAAAACAAGGCCCACCTAGCCTGACGGGCGTTGAGACGTTTAGCCGATTGTACGTAAGCCAGATTCTTGTGGTCAGTCCAGACCACAAACGGTTGCTCCGCTCCCTCCAACCAGTGCCGCCACTCCTCCAAGGCAAGCTTCACAGCGAGAAGCTCCCGGTTACCCACATCGTAGTTTCTTTCAGCTGGAGAAAGACGACCAGAGTAGAAAGCGCAGGGATGGAGTTTACCGTCAGTGGAGCTACGCTGGGACAGGATGGCGCCCACACCCACATCAGAAGCATCCACTTCCACAACGAACTGACGGGAAGTGTCAGGTTGAGAGAGAATCGGGGCGTTGGTGAATCGGCTCTTCAAGTCCAGAAATGCTCGGTCTGCCTCAGGAGTCCAACAGAACTTTCTGGTGCAAGACGTCAGGGCAGTTAAAGGTGCAGCCACCCGGCTGTAGTCACGGATAAACCTCCGATAAAAATTCGCAAACCCCAGGAATCTCTGGAGCTGCAATCTTGTACCGGGCTGGACCCAATCCCGAACCGCCCGAACCTTCTCTTGGTCCATCTTGATCTCTCCCCTGGATATGATGTACCCGAGGAAGGACGTTGTATGGGCGTGAAAATCACACTTCTCCGCCTTCACGAACAGACGGTTCTCCAATAACCGCTGCAGGACCTGCTTGACATGCAGAACGTGGCTAGAAAGCTCCTTTGAGAAGATGAGGATATCATCCAGGTAAACGAACACAAAAATACCAATCATATCTCTCAAAACGTCATTCACCATACTTTGGAACACCGCCGGAGCGTTGGTCAGTCCAAACGGCATCACCTGGTACTCAAAATGTCCCATCGGAGTATTGAACCCAGTCAACCACTCGGCCCCCTCCTTGATCCGAACCAAATGATAAGCATTACGTAAATCAAGCTTCGTAAAAACCGTAGCACCCTGTAAGGAATCGAAAGCCGAGCTCATCAAGGGCAGGGGATACTTGTTCTTAACCGTAATCTCATTCAAACCCCGATAATCAATACACGGTCGAAGAGAACCATCCTTCTTGCTCACAAAAAAAAATCCTGCTCCCAAAGGTGATGACGATGGCCGAATGAGACCTGTAGCTAGAGACTCCTTGATGTAGGTCTCCAAGGCCTCACGTTCCGGTCGAGAGATACTGTATAACCGTCCCTTGGGAAAGGCAGATCCAGGAAACAGATTAATCGCACAATCATAAGGTCGGTGGGGAGGAAGAGACAGAGCCTTCTGTTTACTGAATACCTCACCCAACTCGTGATATGTTTCTGGAACCAGGGACAAATCAGGAGGAGCAGAGTCACTGACCTGACTGGAAACAGCAGGAGAACAGGCAGTCCTAAGGCAGTTAGCATGACACTCAATGTTCCAACTAGTTACCTTCCCTGTCACCCAATCAAACGAGGGATTGTGTTCCTTCAGCCAGGGGTAACCAAGAACCAGAGGAACATGGGGCGAGGACAAAATGAAGAAAGAGATAAACTCTGAATGATTTCCCGACACCAACATCTTAACCGGTTCAGTCCTCATAGTGATCCGTGCCAGACTACTGCCGTTCAGAGTGGTTGCTTCAATGGCTTCCGGCAATTGCTCCTTGGAAAGCCCCAGCTGTTCCACCAAGTCGGCATCCATAAAGTTGCCATCGGCACCTGAATCGATAAAAGCGTTCAGGTCAAAACTCTGATCCTTATTCATAAGGGTCGCAGGAAAACGGGGTCTGACAAGATCCTTGAGAGATTGAAACTGGCTCGCTAAAATTCCTCCCAAATTTAGCGAGCCGGGCAGTTTAACGGGCGCTGTGGACAAGCGGAGTTGTAATGTCCCGATCTACCACAGTAGAAAGAGCTATTGGTCTCACGTCTACGTTGGCGCTCCTCCTTAGTTAGCCCGTGTCGCCCCACTTGCATTGGTTCAGAATCTGGTGGCAAGACTCCTCCACTAATCCCGTGTGGAGAATAACGATCAATACGTCCTGGTTCACCTCCTGAACCGAATGGTAACCGAGTTACAGATTGATTGGATAGACCCCACTGCTTCTCCCTCCTTCTCTCTCGGACTCTATTATCAACCCGAATAGATAAAGCGACCAAGCTGTCTAAGTCACTAGGCTCTGGATAAGAAATCAGCTCATCCTTAAGTTCATCTGACAACCCCTTGTAAAAAACCGCTTGTAGTGACTCCTCATTCCAACCACTCTCCACAGCCAATGTCCTGAACTCAATCATAAAATCTGCCACACTGCGATCTCCTTGGCGAAGAGAGAACAAACGTTTAGCTGCGTCCTTACCTCGGACTGGATGATCAAAAAGCTTCCTCATCTCTCCCGTGAACTCCTGATATGAAGCCGTGCAGGTTCCCTGTCGTTCCCAAACGGCTGAAGCCCATTCCAGAGCTCTTCCACGCAACAGTTCAATAACCAAGGCTATCCTAGCCTTGTCAGTGGCGTAAGAATGGGGCTGTAGATCAAACACTAACCCACACTGCATAAGAAACGAACGGCATTTTCCCAAATCCCCTTCATATTTATCAGGTGTCGGTACCTTGGGTTCACGAAATGGAACCGCTTCAGACACGGCAGGTGAGATGGGTGAAACCGGTGGTGAATGAATCACCTGCAAACTGAGCTGATCCTGGACTTGTGTCAAGCTAGCAGATAAATTCTGGATCGAACTCGCTATCTCCTGTAGCGCCGTATTGTGTTGTCCCAATTTCTTCTCCTGCAGGGTAATGGCATGGCAAACGGAGTCCAGGTCCGCTGGGTTCATTACTGGCCGGATCGTTCTGTCACGATCTTTCAAGATCGAACCCAGAAGCAGACCAGGACAAGGAGCGTAGGAAGAAGGTGAGTATTTATTTACAGTGAAATGTGAAAAGGTAGATATATCCAGATGGCGTAGCGGGCAGCGGTGGTGAGTAGATGAGAGGAAATAGGTGAATCCAATGTAGTAGCAGAATCCTCTGTCAACCAGGCGGGAATGGAGTGAATGATCCAGGTGAGTAACTGAAGACAAAACAAACGAAGGTAAGTTCAAGGCAAGCAATACGTAAATGAAAACAACAAAACAAATTCTATCCAACTGGAGTCTGGTACTCAGGCACAACATACTGTTCATGGCTAACGATCCGGCAGGGAATGGAAGTCAGGTCAGAGCTTTTGAAGGGTAGAGATGATGATCAGGACAGGTGTGCAGATTACTGACGGGAAACAGGTGCGGGTGAAATCAATCTCCCAATGAGCTAATTCGCCCGGCAACCAGACAGGGTGCGTTCCAGGACACCTGAAACACACTCCAGGACAGACACACAGGCAAACCCAGACTCAGGAAGCGGGATTCGTGACAGCAGCAGGACCGCTACCTCCGCCTTTGTGCAAGGAGGAGCAGGCGGAGCACTGCCAGAGCCCTGCAAAATGACCTCCAGCAGGCCACAAATGTGCATGTGTCTGCTCAAACGGTCAGAAACAGACTCCATGAGGGTGGTATGAGGACCCGACGTCCACAGGTGGGGGTTGTGCTTACAGCCCAACACCGTGCAGGACGTTTGGCATTTGCCAGAGAACACCAAGATTGGCAAATTCGCCATCTGTGCTCTTCACAGATGAAAGCAGGTTCACACTGAGCACATGTGACAGACGTGACAGAGTCTGGAGACGCCGTGGAGAACGTTCTGCTGCCTGCAACATCCTCCAGCATGACCGGTTTGGCGGTGGGTCAGTCATGGTGTGGGGTGGCATTTCTTTGGGGGGCCGCACAGCCCTCCATGTGCTCGCCAGAGGTAGCCTGACTGCCATTAGGTACCGAGATGAGATCCTCAGACCCCTTGTGAGACCATATGCTGGTGCGGTTGGCCCTGGGTTCCTCCTAATGCAAGACAATGCTAGACCTCATGTGGCTGGAGTGTGTCAGCAGTTCCTGCAAGAGGAAGGCATTGATGCTATGGACTGGCCCGCCCGTTCCCCAGACCTGAATCCAATTGAGCACATCTGGGACATCATGTCTCGCTCCATCCACCAACGCCACGTTGCACCACAGACTGTCCAGGAGTTGGCGGATGCTTTAGTCCAGGTCTGGGAGGAGATCCCTCAGGAGACCATCCGCCACCTCATCAGGAGCATGTCCAGGCGTTGTAGGGAGGTCATACAGGCACGTGGAGGCCACACACACTACTGAGCCTCATTTTGACTTGTTTTAAGGACATTACATCAAAGTTGGATCAGCCTGTAGTGTGGTTTTCCACTTTAATTCTGAGTGTGGCTCCAAATCCAGACCTCCATGGGTTGATAAATTTGATTTCCATTGATAATTTCTGTGTGATTTTGTTGTCAGCACATTCAACTATGTAAAGACAAAAGTATTTAATAAGAATATTTCATTCATTCAGATCTAGGATGTGTTATTTTACTGTTCCCTTTATTTTTTTTGAGCAGTGTATATTAAACAAATACCTTATGCAACAATGTAACATTAGTAGGAGGCGATATGCATCTTTCAAATTATTTGCCACCGTTATAGGCGCTCCGCACGTCATCTTCACTAACAGTTGGAAAAGGCCAGAGAGTGAGACCGGGAAGCGACAGCAGCAAAGTCATGTATGGCAATAGGCTACTTTGAGAAGTTAAAGTGAGGTGATGAAATGCAAACTTTGCGAGGTGGAATTGAGCTACAGTGAAAAATCAAAGCGATGATTACAGAAATTATTGTAGTGGATATGCAGCCATTGTCTGGTGGAGTATGTCAGCTTCAGTACCCTAAGGGCATAACTAGAACCAGATGCCATGTTGAAAAACCGTGACAGCCCTGATGGAGAAATTGTGCGACGATTGCTCTGCATGTACACAGTGCGAGCTCTCAAACACCATACGTGGAGTTAACAGATTGTCATACATCATTGTAACTAGCCATCACATTGATGAGAAGTGGGACATGAAGTACGTATTGACAACCTGGAAGAGAGGTACACAACCCAGACCCTAAAACGGCATTAATACTATCGTTGCTGAGTGGGTGGGGGACAGCAGTAAAGTGTGCTGCCGTCTGGTAGGGTTTCCACTAGTTACTACAGCCACAAAGTCAAAATTAGCTATATCGTAAAAATGTATGTAAACCAATATTATTAATTTAAGGTTAGAGTTAGGCATAAGGTTAGATTTTAAAAAGAGAAATTGTAGAAATAGGAGGGCTTTGACTTTGTGGCTGTGATAACTTGTGATGGGCTGCAGTAGATTGAACTGCATTGCCCCCCAGCGGTCATACAGAGAACCACATCTGAATTGGGAATTCAAATAATTTTATGATAAAGAAAATAGATGTTTAAATGATAAAATTGCAGTTTAAACGTTAAGAGAATTTTCATTTGTCACTGATTCGGTTTGATTAGAGAAACGAATTGGTGTGTTTTGGTTCCATGCAATACGATTCGATGCATTAACACATTTAAATTCTAAATTAAAATCTTCTGCTGATGGAACTCATGAGCTGGGCCTCTGAGGTGGATCTGTTGGGGCGGACGTGTGTGTGTAAATTATGTCTATGGGGTATATAGGCACCTGAACTGAGCCATAAGGGAAACTACCACCCCACTGTCAGTTAGCTTTTTTTGTTCCCCTCCTGAACACACTTTTAATCTGGAATGTTATTGTGTGTAGATTGATGAGGAAAATGATTCATATAATCCATTTTAGAATAAGCCTGTAATGTAACAATGTGGAAAAAGTCAAGGGTTTGAATATTTTCCGAATGCACTGTATACTGATTGTTTCAAGCAAAACTACTAAAACTATTGCTGATGGTGAAACCCGAACAATCAAAATAAAGTCTAATGTAAGCCCTGATCTACATTTTATATCCAAATGAGAGCGGGTTGGGAAATTAACACCAGCCAAATGCAGCCACTTTTTGCGGGTGGTCACACAGAGCATTTGGGAACAGTCCCCTGCCCCCTCCACCCCCCAATCCAAAGCCCACAGTTAAAGAATGATATATATTTCTGTGTGTCAGCTATGTAGGAGATCATCTCAATGCTACAGTGGTGAAAGCAGGGTGGGGTACAGCATAGGTTTTATATTTGTTTCAAACAATGGAGAGAAAGATGGAGACCGCTGGAACAGCTCTAGAACACTCGCTACCAAAACCTGCGGACTCTCCTTCACTGCAGCCGAGGTGAGTAAAACATTTAAACGTGTTAACCCTCGCAAGGCTGCAGGCCCAGACGGCATCCCCAGCCGTATCCTCAGAGCATGCGCAGACCAGCTGGCTGGTGTGTTTACGGACATATTCAATCAATCCTTATCCCAGTCTGCTGTTCCCACATGCATCAAGAGGGCCACCATTGTTCCTGTTCCCAAGAAAGCTATGGTAACTGAGCTAAACGACTACCGCCTCGTAGCACTCACTTCCGTCATCATGAAGTGCTTTGAGAGACTAGTCAAGGACCATATCACCTCCACCCTACCTGACACCCTAGACCCACTCCAATTTGCTTACCGCCCCAATAGGTCCACAGACGACGCAATCGCAACCACACTGCACACTGCCCTAACCCATCTGGACAAGAGGAATACCTATGTGAGAATGCTGTTCATCGACTACAGCTCAGCATTTAACACCATAGTACCCTCCAAACTCATCATCAAGCTTGAGACCCTGGGTCTCGACCCCGCCCTGTGCAACTGGGTACTGGACTTCCTGACGGGCCACCCCCAGGTGGTGAGGGTAGGTAACAAAAACTAGCCGCGGCCTTTGTGGAGCGATGGGTAACGACGCTTCGTGGGTGACTGTTGTTGATGTGTGCAGAGGGTCCCTGGTTCGCGCCCGAGGTCGGGGCGAGGGGACGTACTAAAGTTATACTGTTACATATGTATATACTGTACTCTATCATCTACTGCATCTTGCCATCTTTATGTAATACATGTATCACTAGCCACTTTAAACTATGCACTTTTATGTTTACATACCCTACATTACTCATCTCATATGTATATACTGTACTCGGTACCATCTACTGCATCTTGCCTATGCCGTTCTGTACCATCACTCATTCATATATCTTTATGTACATATTCTTTATCCCTTTACACTTGTGTGTGTATAAGGTAGTAGTTGTGGGATTGTTAGGTTAGATTACTCGTTGGTTATTACTGCATTGTCGGAACTAGAAGCACAAGCATTTCGCTACACTCACATTAACATCTGCTAACCATGTGTATGTGACGAATAAAATTTGATTTGATTTGGTATCCACTACTGTCTGTCTGTCTCATGTTCTGTGTTCTTTTGGCTGGTAAATATTGGGCATCCACCAGCCAAGTCAATTTCCCACCCTGGATTAGATTTGTCTCCTCCTGTAGTTTAGGTTACTTTTATTCTGTTAAAACACCCTTTCAACAGCGCATTTGATTTAAAAAATATGTATATATCTAGCAAATTACAATGGTTGTCACTCAACTAATATTGCACAAGCCATTTTACAAATATTTGAATGCTGACGGTGATGCGCAGATCAGGAATAGGCCTACCTCGTTGGTCTGTGCTAGAGGTCGACCGATTAATCGGAATGGCCGATTTAATTAGGGCTGATTTTCAAGTTCAAGATTTTCAATCGGTAATCAGTATTTTTGGACACCGATTTGCCGATTTTATTTATTTAAAAATATATATATATATATTTTTGAATGTAAATGAAAAAAGAAATGTATTTTTTAAAATAGTTTTTTTAGATTAAAAACATTATTTAAAAAAATTATTATTATTTTAAAATAAATAAATAATGTTTTACACCTTTTATTTAACTAGGCAAGTCAGTTAAGAACACATTCTTATTTTCAATGACTGCCTAGGAACGGTGGGTTAACTGCCTTGTTCATGGGCAGAACAACAGATTTTTATCTTGTCAGCTCTGGGATTTGTTTTTGCAACCTTCCGGTTACTAGTCCAACGCTCTAACCATTGCACTCCACGAGGAGCATGCATGGCAGGCTGACTACCTGTTACGCGAGGGCAGCAAGAAGCCAATGTAAATTGCTAGCTAGCATTAAACTTATCTTATAAAAAACAATCCATTTTAACATAATCACTAGTTAACTACACATGGTTGATGATATTACTAGTTTATCTAGCGTGTCCTGCGTTGCATATAATCGATGCGCATACTTTGACAAACGGTGATGATTTAACAAGCGCATTTGCGAAAAAAGCATTGTCGTTGCACCAATGTACCTAACCATAAACATCAATGCCTTTCTTTAAAATCAATACACAAGTATATATTTTTAAACCTGCATATTTAGTGAATATTCCCTGCTAACATGAATTTCTTATAATTAGGGAAATTGTGTCACTTCTCTTGTGTTCCGTGCAAGCAGTCAGGGTATATGCAGCAGTTTGGGCCGCCTGGCTCATTGCGAACTGTGTGAAGTCCATTTAATCCTAACAAAGGCCGTAATTAATTTGCCAGAATTGTACATAATTATGACATAACATTGAAGGTTGTACAATGTAACAGCAATATTTAGACTTAGGGATGCCACCCGTTAGATAAAATACGGAATGGTTCCGTATTTCACTGAAAGAATAAACGTTTTGTTTTCGAAATGATAGTTTAAGTCTATGATTTGATAGAGCAGTCTGACTGAGCGATGATAGGCAGCAGCAGGCTCGTAAGCATTCATTCAAACAGCACTTTCGTGCGTTTGCCAGCAGCTATTGCGCTGTTTCTGACTTCAAGCCTATCAACTCCTAAGATTAGGCTGGTGTAACCGATGTGAAATGGCTAGCTAGTTAGCGGGGTGCGCGCTAATAGCGTTTCAAACGTCACTCGCTCTGAGACTTGGAGTAGTTGTTCCCCTTGCTCTGCATGGGTAATGCTGCTTCGAGGGTGGCTGTTGTCGATGTGTTCCTGGTTCGAGCCCAGGTAGGGGCGAGGAGAGGGACAGAAGCTATACTGTTACACTGGCAATACTAAAGTGCCTATAACAGGGGTGTCAAACTCATTCCACGGAGGGCCTAGTGTCTGCAGGTTTTTGGTTTTTCCTTTCAATAAAGCCCTAGACAACCAGGTGTGGGGAGTTCCTAACTAATTAGTGATGTTAATTCATCAATCAAGTACAAGGGAGGAGCGAAAACCCGCAGACACTCGGCCCCCCGTGGAATGAGTTTGACACCTGTGGCCTATAAGGACATCCAATAGTCAAAGGTATATGAAATACAAATCGTATAGAGAGAAATAGTCTTATAATTTCTATAATAACTACAACCTAAAACTTCTTACCTGGGAATATTGAAGACTCATGTTAAAAGGAACCACCAGCTTTCATATGTTCTGAGCAAGGAACTTAAATGTTAGCTTTTTTACATGGCACATATTGCACTTTTACTTTCTTCAACACTTTGTTTTTGCATTATTTGAACCAAATTGAACATGTTTCATTATTTATTTGAGGCTAAATTGATTTTATTGATGTATTAAGTTAAAATAAGTGTTCATTCAGTATTGTTGTAATTGTCATTATTAAAAAATAAAAAATCATCTGATTAATCGGTATCGTATTTTTTTGGTCCTCCAATAATCGGTATCGGCGTTGAAAAATCATAATCGGTCGACCTCTAGTCTGTGCAGTGCTCGCAGTTTGACTAGGCTACTGATATTACCTGGGGTGGTTCGGCATGCAAATTGACTTGTAGATCAATGACTGTCAACACAATTACATGCTTAGTTCGACACTGAAGTAGAGGACGCAGTGATCTCAAAAGATGAGAGGTATCTTTAGAAGGTAGAAAG
The DNA here is from genome assembly GCF_016432855.1 of Salvelinus namaycush. Lineage (NCBI taxonomy): Eukaryota > Metazoa > Chordata > Actinopteri > Salmoniformes > Salmonidae > Salvelinus > Salvelinus namaycush. Next base: position 12,863,328 of record NC_052315.1, read on the forward strand.
TCATTTGAGCAAAACATTTTAGTGAGCCAGTGATTCGTAACATTTGAATCTAATTTCTGACCGACGCATGCTACATTTGGATCGGTTTGGTGTCCCACAGATGATACCATCAAATGTTTAAGATATGAGTGTATCGGTAAATGTTACATCCCTAATGCATAATCTTCTTCTAAATGCCTCAGTACTACTTTGAGGATAGAATTAATGGTCCTGACTTGAGTTGTCAGGAAGGTACAGTTGGGCCTAACGTTTGATCTTAGGGCAATTCCACAGTAACCGAAAGATGCAGAGACTTTGCACAGTTTGACATACATTTTAATCATTGGTTTTTGTTTGGCATACATTTTAAAGTGAAAAATCAGTCTCGGCATCATTCTCTTAGCGTGGAATTGCCTTTTAGTAGCTGCTGTTGATGCTGTTAGGCAGCATATCGGCAATCAGGCCATCTTTGCCTCACCAGTTCCAAGCGGCTGTTTATGCCCTCATTATGGCCTGTTTTTTTTAATGATGAGACGTGAGATTACTACTCTCATGAAATGTAATTTTATTCACATATTTAATGACTGTGTAAATACTTAATTTTCTGTTTGATTTCCTCGCCATCTCTGTTTTACGCATCGATAAACAAACACAAGTTATGTTCAGCTAAGTACCTTTTTTTTTTCGAAGTGAAGGTGGGGTTTCTCTTTTTTTTCAAAATTTCTATTGTAACAGCATGACTTTAAGGCAATATTCCGCTAGTCAGTGAAATACATGGTCATACAGTGATAGAATGAGCTTGTCATCTACTCTAGATTAAGAAGTATTTGATGTTAATGATAATGTAATTATTGTCATTCCAGGTTTCCACTGGGAATTTGCTAGCCATCTTGAATCGCCATTACCAAGACCTGACCTGCCATCGCTTCACTGACGACAGCAGCCATTTTATCTCAGGAGGCAAAGACAACCTGACACTGGTCTGGAGTCTGGCCAGGTACAAACAGCTTTTACACTGGATTCTGCTCACTGTAACACAGAGTATTTGCTAACATTGTACTTGAACCCTCGGTGATAGGGTCTACATAACAGATGTCATAACTTGTCATGGCAGCTGATGTCAGCTTATGACAACTGAGTTGGCAAGCCATTTAGGTCCCCTAATTAATGCCAACTAGCTAGTTTATGTAGGCCATAAGATGGAAAGTTCAACTAAAGTGCTACAGAATATTGTCCTTAGGTATCAGAATTTCAGTTAGATGTTAATGCAGATATGTTACATTTAGTTTACTTTAGACTTCATCAGGATTATTTGAGTTTTCTTTTACTAGGGGAGAGACTTTTGCAGGAAGGTTTAAAATCAGCTGCCAGAAATGCTTTCAAACCTCCGCCACAATTAGTGTCTTTAACACCTGTCATCAAGTTACTGTGGGCAAATGGAATTGTTCTCTCAATGTAGTAATTACATTACTACATTACACTGACTCACGATTGGACGCACCTTGCTTTTGAAGTGACAGGTGACATTTGGTTAGACTGGGCTTGTAACAGTGACTCTGATGCATTTTGTGCCATGTTAACAGTCTATCCGCTGTGACATTATCCAATTTTGTGCTTGCCAACTTGAGAAATCGAGAAATAGGTTCCACTGCATTCTCTGAACCTTTTACAAACAGCGGACCGAAACCCAATTGTAATTTTGATCACAAGCCCTTAGGATCTGAATATTTCTAAGGTGTTTCAGATCTGTTCATCTCAGGGGGAAAATGTGATTACTACTTTGATCGTTGGCAGGGAGAGTAATAAACTGGTTTACCGAGTTTGAGTATTTAATCAAGAAGACGTGTAGAGCTATGAAACACTGACATCTACTCCTCTCCGAGTCAGATTTTTGTTGAATGGATTGTTATCATGGGAGCAATACAAGGGGTCTTAACTATTCTGAGAACAAATTGAACAGATTGCATGTGAGTTGAATTGTGCAAGAAATATGACTGATGGTCGGCCTCTTTCAATTGATTATTCAATTGATTACAACTCATTATGATTTGTTGATCAGTCCGTTTGCCTACTCAGTGACTCATTGTTGTGATTTGATTTCCTCTGGGCTGAATGATAGTGAAGTAACTCTTCTCCAATAGGTGGCAATGTGAGACTTCCATTGCTAGTGGTTGTCAGGACTGAAGGGGAATGGAAATTTACAGATTGTGGTAAGCAAGATAGTTTAACACATGTAAACCTGTTCTCATATTTTCTCATTTCCCTCAGAAATGAGGTTAGCTAATTGAAATGGAATTGGTAAGATTTAGACTGTTGCTAGTCAGTCTTCCTCAGTCCTTCTACCTGCCAGTGAAAACGATATGTTGAGGCTTTGGATTGACTATGAATGTATACGACTGGCTACTTTCCAAAATGATCAATTATTTTTTTCTTTTAGAGCATGTTATGTTGCCAATGAACCTGTCACGGTACTACCATCAGCCAGCCTTTCTGCTACATGCTCCATGTCTGCAAGGCCTTGACTTAGATGATGAAATGAGGATAAGATTCAGCAACAGATGCTCAATATCCTGAAGGGAGGCAGCAAGGAAGTCAAATACTACTTAAGAAATGGTGTCAACCGTATGGCCCAGTATACAGTTTGAAATGGAACTTCCCTATGCCTATATCAGCAGTCAACATCAGGGGGAGAGCGAGACGTCTCTCAACTCCAATTTAGCTTTTGATGTATCAAAGTTCTTGACAGGTCCTCCTGCCTACAACGCACTATCTTTGTAGCAACCATTTCACCCTCAAAGCAGAGGCTTACACCACCATACTTTAAAATGGAAAATGCTTGTCAAATTCTCGGCAATACCAATGTTATCTCACAAACACAATTTCATCTTCTGTATCCAGGTGGTCAGAGATTTCATCTGTCCACCTGGGTTTTTTTGTCTTTTTTTTGTCAGAGCTTCATCTGCGTCAGTCAGGCAAAATCTATCTTATTCTTATCCGAGAATAAATATTTCTCCTATCTTATGCTTTGAAATATCCTTAAGTGCACCAAGGCACTGGTCTTTTGTCGACAAAGGAGTGCGCTTCGCTTTGCTAAAGGCAGAGGAGAGACTGACAGCAATATTTTCAGGTGTGAAATTGAACTGAATGTTAAACAAGTTTGTAGCCCCTCGTTTGTCTGATGTCCTGCGACGAGACGAACACGGTCCACATCTCTTAAAGGACAGTGCTTGAGTAATAATACATGGGGGAAAAGCTGGAAAGTACATCATACTGCCCTGAGATGGAGATGAATAATGCATCATCGCTCCAATTCAATGGCATTTTGAAGGTAGACTTTGAAGGTAGACTATCTTTTATTCTTCCTCCACAGCCTTTCAGCCATGCAATTCCGCCATCCCAATTCCCTGACAATTTCATCACCCCCCACCCCCCCCCCCCCCCCATTTGAGTAGGTGTTCTAAAACATTTGACCGGTATTGTTTACTAAATAATATGTGAAATTTGTTTTGATTTAGAATGGACCATTATCATGCACCTGTATCGTGGCAGGGGAAAAAATACATGTCATCTATGCACTTAAATAGCGAATGGAGGACCCTTTTCCTGTGATTAATTTTCATGCCAGCCAGGTAGGCTATACTCCTGTTGTAAAGAGAATCAATGTGCTAAATTATTAGGAACGTAGAGAATAAATATAGTAGGCCTAGCCTATAGAAAGCTGATGGGTACTCTTTTTAAGAGGCCATCACCCTGTTTTCTAACACAATTGCATAGCCTATAGAAATGTTGCGCAACATGAGCTCATGGGCTCTCATTAAGTGTTTGATTTAGATTTTCAAATACATTTGCATTGATGTTAGAGGGACAATAGAGTGCTGAGTACCAGGTAGTTAGCAAGTTTGGTAGGCTACTAATGACCATCAGCAGCATCAGAGCTTGGAGAAGCCTAATTAGCGTGACTAAACGGTCACGTGGAATTTGACTGCCTTCATGACTCGTGACCGGTAAAAGTCACCGCAACAGCCCTAGTGCAGACACAGATCCTCTCCACGTCACCTGGTAGGAGCGGCCTGCCAGGTAGGATGCAATCCAGGAGTGTGTAGAGCCTGAGACGCCCAGCCCTGAGAGGGTGGAGAGGAGGATCTTATTGACATGACTGAAGCTACGACTATATACAGTGGGCTCCAAAATTACTGGCAACGCTTAATGGCAATGCACAAACAATGCTTAAACAAATATAAACAATATAATTATAGAGAAACTCAAAATACCAACATGTGAGAAATACTGTATTTATTAATGTTTCAATGGAACCAACCAAAATAATTTTAAAAATAATTTAAAAAAAACAATGTCCTCCAAATCAAGGTTTCACAATTAATGGCACCCTTAAAGATTATTGTAAATAACAGCCACACATTAAATTCCACTTATTTAAGTTTATCTAAGTCTTAAGGAACTATATTGAGCCATTACATCACTTCCTGTTTCACTAGGGTATAATAATGAGGTAAAACACATGCAATATCCTGCTGTCATCCAACACCATGAAGAAAACAAAAGAACGGGCAGTTCAAAGAGACAGATGGTCGTAGACCTTCATAAATCTGGTAATGGCTACAAGAAGATCCACAAACGATTGAATATACCACTGAGCACTGTCAGGACAAATATTAAAAAATTCAAAAGATATGGAACAGTTGTAAACCTCACAGGTAGAGGACACAAATGCATTTTGCCCCCCAGGATAGGGAGGAGGATGGTGAGCGAAGCACCAAAATCCCCAAGAATCACTGTGAAAGAATTGCAAGCCTTGGTGGAGTCTTGGGGTCACCAGGTTTCAAAAAGCACCATCAGATGCCACCTCCACAACCACAGGCTCTTTGGAAGGGTTGCCAGAAGAAAGCCCTTTCTGACCCCAAAACACAGATGCAAGCGCTTGGAGTTTGCCAAACGTAATTTAAATTATGACTGGAAGAAGGTGCTCTGGTCAGATGAGACCAATATTGAACGTTTTGTTCAGATACAGCATCGGCATGTTTGGCGTCGAAACAGAGATGCATACAAGGAGAGGCATCTCATACCCACGGTGAAATATGGAGGTGGGTCGGTGATGTTTTGGGGCTGTTTTAATTCCAGAGGTCATGGGGCACTGGTTAACCTGTTTGGGCTGCAGGGGCAGTATTGAGTAGCCAGATAAAAGGTGCCCATTTCAAACGGCCTCGTACTCAATTCTTGCTCGTACAATATGCATATTATTATTACTATTGGATAGAAAACACTCTCTAGTTTCTAAAACCGTTTGAATTATATCTGTGAGTAAAACAGAACTCATTTGGCACAAACTTCCTGACCAGGAAGTGTAAAGTCTGAAAACTATGCTCTGTTCTAGGTCCTGCCTATAGATGGGCATGATACGTATTAGTATACATGCACGTCATACACCTTCCCCTAGATGTCAAGAGGCAGTGAGAGAAGAAATGGAGTGTTTATCTTGGTCTGAGTTGGAATAAATCCTCTTGGAATGACGTGTCACCCATTTCCTGTTTTCAGGAAGGCGCGAGAAGGAACCGGGGATTGCCTTCTGTACAGCTGTCGTTATAGGCGACTACTATCTCCGGCTTTGATTTTATTTGATACATGTGACAATATCATCGTAAAGTATGTTTTTTCAATATAGTTTTATTAGACTATTGAAATTTATTCGGGACGTTAGGCGTGTTGCGTTGTGTGCCTTTGTTCAGGAAGGAGAGCTTCGCGCCACTTGGCTAGTGCGCTTGCTAATTCAAGAGGGAAAAAGGACGTTCTAAATCCAAACAACGATTGTTCTTGACAAAGGACCTCTTGTACAACATTCTGATGGAAGCTCATCAAAAGTAGGACCCATTTTATGATGCTATTTCATATATCTGTCGAACTGTGTACTATTAGTTTTGCGCCCAGGTTTTGGGCACTCGCTCGCCATAACGTAAGCCTTATGTCGTAATGAAGTTATTTTTAGAATTCTAACACGGCGATTGCATTAAGAACTAGTGTATCTATCATTTCCTATACAACATGTATTTTTTAGTTATGTTTATGAATAGCTATTTGGTCAGAATATGTGTGTCAGAAAAAGTGTCAGAAAAATATCCGGACGTTGTGGGAAAAAGTAGCTACGTTAGCACAATGTATAACCACTGATTTCAGCTCTAAATATGCACATTTTCGAACAAAACATAAGTGTATGTATAACCTGATGTTATAGGACTGTCATCTGATGAAGCATATCAAGGTTAGTCAAAAATTATATATCTTTTGCTGGTTTGTTACGATCGCTAACTTTTGCTGCTGGGAAATGGCTTGTGTTTCTGGCTATTGTGGTAAGCTAATATAGCGCTATATTGTGTTTTCGCTGTAAAACACTTAAGAAATCGGAAATATTGTCTGGAATCACAAAATGCCTGTCTTTCATTTGCTGTACACTATGTATTTTTCAGAATTTTTTTATGATGAGTATTTAGGTATTTGACGTTGGTGTCTGTAATTATTCTGTCTGCTTTCGGTGCAATTTCTGATTGTAGCTGCAATGTAAACTATGATTTATACCTGAAATATGCACATTTTTCGAACAAAACATAGATTTATTGAATAACATGTTATAAGACTGTCATCTGATGAAGTTGTTTGTTGGTTAGTTTGGTTGGTTCTTGGTTAGTTAGGTTGGCTTTGTGCATGCTACCTGTGCTGTGAAAAATGTCTGTCCTTTTTTGTATTTGGTGGTGAGCTAACATAAATATACGTGCTGTTTTCGCTGTAAAACATTTTAAAAATCGGACATGTTGGCTGGATTCACAAGATGTGTACCTTTCATTTGCTGTATTGGACTTGTTAATGTGTGAAAGTTAAATATTTCTAAAAAATATATTTTGAATTTCGCGCCCTGCACTTGAAGTGGCTGTTGTCATATTGATCCCGACTTAGGGCTTGCAGCCAGAAGAGGTTTTTAAGATTGATGGCATAATGAATTCCACCAAGTATCAGGCAATTTTGGCTGACAATCTGGTTGCCTCTGCCAGAAGACTGGGACTTGGCCGTAGGTGGACTTTCCAACAAGACCATGACCCGAAACATATCTCAAGATCGACACAGAAATGGTTCTGTGACATCAAAATCAATGTTCTGCCATGGCCATCTCAGTCTCCAGACAAAAATCCAATCGAAAACCTGTGGGCTGAGTGGAAGAGGGCAGTTGATAAGCGCAAGTCCAAGAATGTGAAGGATCTTGAAAGGATCTGCATAGAGGAATGGTCCAAAATCCTTCCAAATGTGTTCCTTAACCTTGTCAAACACGACAGGAAAAGACTCCATGCTGTTATCCTTGCCAGAGGTGGTTATACTAAGTACTAAATGAGGAGTGCCAATAATTATGAAACCTTGATTTTGGTTACAATTATTTAATACAAAATAAATGTTATGATTTGGTTGGTTCCATTGAAACATTAATAAAGTACTGTATTTGTCACATGTTGGTATTTTGAGTTTATCTCTATAATTATATTGTTTATATTTTTTTAAGTATTGTTTGTGTATTGCCAGTCAGGGGTGCCAGTAATTTTGGAGCCCACTGTATAAGGTGGCAGGTTAGAGCGTTGGGCCAGTAACTGAAAGGTCGCTGGTTCGAGTACCCAAGGCGACAAGGTGAGAGAATCTGTCGAAGAGACTTAACCCTAGTTTGCTCCAGGGGTGCTGTACTACTATGGCTGACCCTGTAAAACAACACATTTCACTGCACCTATCCAGTGTATGTGACAATACAACATACATAGTTATACACTGAGTGTAGAAAACATTATCAACACTTGTTCTTTACATGGTATAGACTGACCAGGTGAAATCTATGAACGCTTGTTGAATCCACTTCAATCAGTGTAAATGAAGGGGAGGAGACATGTTAAAGAAGGATTTTTAAGCCTTGAGACATTGATTGTGTATGTGTGGCCAATTCAGAGGGTGAATGGGCAAGACAAAATATTGAAGTGCCTTTCAACGGAGTTTGGTAGTAGGTGCCAGGCGCACTGGTTTGAGTGTGTCAAGAACTGCAATGCTGCTGGGTTTTTCACACTCAAGAATGGTCCACCACCCAAAGGACATCCAGCCAACTTGACACATGTGGGAGACATTGGAGTCATCATGGGCCAGCATCCCTGTGGAACGCTTTCGACACCTTGTAGTCCATACCCTGATGAACAGACAAAAGGGGGTGCAACTCAATATTAGGAAGGTGTTCCTAATGTTTTGTACACTCAGTGTATATCACAAGCACATCCACTCTCTTTGTCTGACTTTAATTCCCAATTAAAGTTTGAAGTCCAGTGTTTGCTACTTTCTCTGACCTTCCCTTTTTGAAGGGGCAATGTGAAACTCAATGTAGCATAAAGAGGGGGTGCTACGGGTCTGAGAGGAATTTTAAATGGCCACCGGGCTGCATCGGGAAATGCATCTTTCACCTGTGAAGAAATGCCTTGGTCGGGCCCACGCACCGACATTAAGTGGTTTGCATCGACCCCTTCCCAGTGGGACTTAATGATCGGACGTGTCCATAGTAATATCGCTGCAATACACCCTGAGCAACTTTGAGACGAAATTGGCTCCAAAAGGGAGTATTGCACCTGGAAGTCTGTTAGGGGTTTGATTTTTCCTCAGAACGCCCCAGGCTTCTTCTCCTCCCTTTTTATGAGCACACGCCAGAGCAGAAGCCCATGCTGCGGTGTGTTCCTGTTACGGGTGATGTTTGTCACAGATGTTGATGCAGACTGGTTGTCCCTGAAATCCTGCCAGGGAGCGCCTCTCGCTGCTGAACTGACAGAATGGGGCCTGGGTCCTGCTCATTTAATCAGCAGGCTTTCTATCCCCATATCTTTTCCTCTGTCTCTGCTCATCCACCTATATGCCTCCCTCTTTCCTTTTCTCCTGTCCTGCTCTGGCAAGATGTTGTCTCTACTGAGCCAGAACCAGTGAAGCTCAGGAAGCTGTAATTGCATTTTTGGCCCAAATGCTCTGACTAAGAATACAGGAAAATAATATATTTTTTCACGACTAATTATTGCTAAAATAATAGTGATATTCTAGTTTTTAAATGGTCAAACCTTAGCAAATACAAAGGAAATACGTTTTTGGTTTACTTTTACATGTGAGGTAGAAAGATTAAAATGATTGTAATGGAATTTTATTGGTGTTCTGAGGTTAGTGTGTAATCAGTGCTAGTCACCTTCACTACTTAATGTGAAATCCCAGCAATTTTATGCATATGTAGATAAATGACCACCACATGTGTTGCAGTGTAGTTCAGCTGGACCCGTCACTCACCCCTGAGCCTCGCCATGTCCTGTGCCGTCACTCTCTCCCCATCACCAACATCCACTGTGGCCTGATGGGACCCCAGTCTCGAGTAGCTACTGCATCCTTGGACCAGACTGTCAAGGTGAGCTTTCTCCTATCTTAAGGGAAATTGGTGTGAACTGTCTCTTTTATGAAATTTGGACTTGTCTGTCGTATGTAGAGCAAAGATTTTTGACTCGCTTAATGGGATATTTCCTTCCAACGAGAATGAAATGAATGAAAGTCTTTCCATGCTGTCTCAAGCTACAATCTGAATTTTACAGTGATTTTGAGCTTACAAATGCATATCTATGTTGTCTTCCAACTGTCGTTTATTATTCACAACATTCTCATTGATAGACATCTAATGGAACAGAGTTCTGGCATGCGCACTAGCTTCATGATACATCTGTATTCTGAAACGATACCTACGGGCCTACCAATGTCTTTTTTATTAGGTTCTTCACGAGGACATATTTTATACCAGTGCAATGTTAATTAAAATCCTCAATTATACTGAACAAAAATATAAACACAAAATGTAAGGTGGTGGGCCAATGTTTCGTGAGCTGAAATAAAAGATCCCAGTAATTTTCCCTATGCACAAAAAGCTTATTTCTCTCAAATTTTGTGCACAAATTTGTTTACATCCCTGTTAGTGAACATTTCTCTTTTTTACACATGTGCAACTTGTGCTGGGTACAATAAAAGATCACTCTAAAATGTGCATTTTTGTCACACAACACAATGCTACAGATGTCTCAAGTTTTGAGGGAGCGTGCAATTGGCTTGCAGACTGCAGGAATGTCCAACAGAGCTGTTGCCTGAGAATGTAATGATAATTTAAGTCACCTCCAAAGTAATTTTAGAGAATTTGGCAGTATGTCTAACGGGCCTCACAACCGCAGATCACATGTAACCACACCAGCCCAGGACCTTCACATCCGGCTTCTTCACCTGCGGGATTGTCTGTGGGGGGGGCTGGCTGCATCCCTTCCCAGTCATGTGAAATCCATAGATTAGATTAGGGCCTAATGAATTCATTAAATTGACTGATTTCCTTCTATGAACTGTAACTCAGAAATATTTAAATTGTTGTATGTTGCGTTTTATGTCTTTAATAATCAAATTCAAATCAAATTTATTTATATAGCCCTTCTTACATCAGCTGATATCTCAAAGTGCTGTACAGAAACCCAGCCTAAAACCCCAAACAGCAAGCAATGCAGGTGTAGAAGCACGGTGGCTAGGAAAAACTCCCTAGAAAGGCCAAAACCTAGGAAAAAACCTAGAGAGGAACCAGGCTATGAGGGGTGGCCAGTCCTCTTCTGGCTGTGCCGGGTGGAGATTATAACAGAACATGGCCAAGATGTTCAAATGTTCATAAATGACCAGCACGGTCAAATAATAATAATCACAGTAGTTGTCGAGGGTGCAGCAAGTCAGCACCTCAGGAGTAAATGTCAGTTGGCTTTTCATAGCCGATCATTAAGAGTATCTCTACCGCTCCTGCTGTCTCTAGAGAGTTGAAAACAGCAGGTCTGGGACAGGTAGCACGTCCGGTGAACAGGTCAGGGTGGACCAGTCCACCTGGTCCAGCACGACCAGGTGGACTGGGGACAGCAAGGAGTCATCATGCCAGGTAGTCCTGAGGCATGGTCCTAGGGCTCAGGTCCTCCGAGAGAGAGAAAGAAAGAGAGAAATTAGAGAGAGCATACTTAAATTCACACAGGACACCGGATAAGACAGGAGAAGTACTCCAGATATAACAGACTGACCCTAGCCCCCCGACACACAAACTACTGCAGCATAAATACTGGAGGCTGAGACAGGAGGGGTTAGAAGACATTGTGGCCCCGTCCGGACAGGGCCAAACAGGAAGGATATAACCCCACCCACTCTGCCAAAGCACAGCCCCCACACCACTAGAGGGATATCTTCAACCACCAACTTACCATCCTGAGACAAGGCCGAGTATAGCCCACAAAGATCTCCGCCACGGCACAACCCAAGGAAGGGGGGGGGGGGGGGGCGCCAACCCAGACAGGGAGATCACGTCAGTGACTCAACCCACTCAAGTGACGCACCCCTTCTAGAGACGGCATAAAAGAGCACCAGTAAGCCAGTGACCTGTAATAGGGTTAGAGGCAGAGAATCCCAGTGGAGAGAGGGGAACCGGCCAGGCATTTACATTTAAGTCATTTAGCAGACGCTCTTATCCAGAGCGACTTACAAATTGGAAAGTTCATACATATTCATCCTGGTCCCCCTGTGGGGAATGAACCCACAACCCTGGCGTTGCAAGCGCCATGCTCTACCAACTGAGCCACACGGGACCACAGGCAGAGACAACAAGGGCGGTTCGTTGCTCCAGAGCCTTTACGTTCACCTTCACACTCCTGGGCCAGACTACACTCAATCATATGACCCACTGAAGAGATGAGTCTTCAGTAAAGACTTAAAGGTTGAGACCGAGTCTGCGTCTCTCACATGGGTAGGCAGACAATTCCATAAAAATGGAGCTCTATAGGAGAAAGCCCTGCCTCCAGCTGTTTGCATATAAATTCTAGGGACAATTAGGAGGCCTGCGTCTTGTGACCGTAGTGTACGTGTAGGTATGTACGGCAGGACCAAATCAGAATGATAGGTAGGAGCAAGCCCATGTAATGCTTTGTAGGTTAGCAGTAAAACCTTGAAATCAGCCCTTGCCTTAACAGGAAGCCAGTGTAGGGAGGCTAGCACTGGAGTAATATGATCACATTTTTTGGTTCTAGTCAGGATTCTAGCAGCCGTATTTAGCACTAACTGAAGTTTATTTTGTGCTTTATCCGGGTAGCCGGAAAGTAGAGCATTGCAGTAGTCTAACCTAGAAGTAACAAAGGCATGGATACATTTTTCTGCATAATTTTTGGACAGAAAGTTTCAGATTTTTGCAATGTTACGTAGATGGAAAAAAGCTGTCCTTGAAACAGTCTTGATATGTTCGTCAAAAGAGAGATCAGGGACCAGAGTAACGCCGAGGTCCTTCACAGTTTTATTTGAGACGACTTTACAACCATCAAGATTAATTGTCAGATGCAACAGAAGATCTCTTCGTTTCTTGGGACCTAGAACAAGCATCTCTGTTTTGTCTGAGTTTAAAAGTAGAAAGTTTGCAGCCAACCACTTCCTTATGTCTGAAACACAGGCTTCTAGCGAGGGCAATTTTGGGGCTTCACCATGTTTCATTGAAATGTACAGCAGTGTGTCATCCGCATAGCAGTAAAAGATAACATTATGTTTTCGAATGACATCCCCAAGAGGTAAAATATATAGTGAAAACAATAGTGGTCCTAAAACGAAACCTTGAGGAACACCGAAATGTACAGTTGATTTGTCAGAGGACAAACCATTCACAGAGACAACCTGATATCCTTCCGACAGATAAGATCTAAACCAGGCCAGAACTTGTCCGTGTAGACCAATTTGGGTTTCCAATCTCTCCAAAAGAATGTGGTGATCGATGGTATCAAAGGCAGCACTAAGGTCTAGGAGCACGAGGACAGAAATTAAAAGGTAATTTACCACCTTCACAAGTGCAGTCTCAGTGCTATGAGGGGGTCTAAAACCAGACTGAAGCATTTCGTATACATTGCTTGTCTTCAGGAAGGCAGTGATTTGCTGCGCAACAGCTTTTTCAAAACATTTTGAGAGGAATGGAAGATTCGATATAGGCCGATAGTTTTTTATATTTTCTGGGTCAAGGTTTGGCTTTTTCAAGAGAGGCTTTATTACTGCCACTTTTAGTGAGTTTGGTACACATCCGGTGGATAGAGAGCCGTTTATTATGTTCAACATAGGAGGGCCTAGCACAGGAAGCAGGTCTTTCAGTAGTTTAGTTGGAATAGGGTCCAGTATGCAGCTTGACGGTTTAGAGGCCATGATTATTTTCATCATTGTGTCAAGAGATATAGTACTAAAAGACTTGAGTGTCTCTCTTGATCCTAGGTCCTGGCAGAGTTGTGCAGACTCAGGACAACTGAGCATTGGAGGAATACGCAGATTTAAATAGGAGTCCGTAATTTGCTTTCTTATAATCATGATCTTTTCCTCAAAGAAGTTCATGAATTTATTACTGCTGAAGTGAAAGCCATCCTCACTTGGGGAATGCTGCTTTTTAGTTAACTTTGTGACAGTATCAAAAAGACATTTCGGATTGTTCTTATTTTCCTCAATTAAGTTGGAAAAATAGGATGATCGAGCAGCAGTGAGGGCTCTTCGATACTGCAATGTACTGTCTTTCCAAACTAGTCGTAAGACTTCCAGTTTGGTGTGGCGCCATTTCCGTTCCAATTTTCTGGAAGCTTGCTTCAGAGCTCGGGTATTTTCTGTATACCAGGGAGCTAGTTTCTTATGACAAATGTTTTTCGGGGTGCAACTGCATCTAGGGTATTGCGCAAGGTTAAATTGAGTTCCTCAGTTAGGTGGTTAACTGATTTTTGTCCTCTGACGTCCTTGGGTAGGCAGAGGGAGTCTGGAAGGGCATCAAGGAATCTTTGGGTTGTCTGAGAATTTATAGCACGACTTTTGATGCTCCTTGGTTGGGGTCTGAGCAGATTATTTGTTGCGATTGCAAACGTAATAAAATGGTGGTCCGATAGTCCAGGATTATGAGGAAAAACATTAAGATCCACAACATTTATTCCATGGGACAAAACTAGGTCCAGAGTATGACTGTGACATTGAGTAGGTCCAGAGACATGTTGGACAAAACCCACTGAGTCGATGATGGCTCCGAAAGCCTTTTGGAGTGGGTCTGTGGACTTTTCCATGTGAATATTAAAATCACAAAAAATTAGAATATTATCTGCTATGACTACAAGGTCCGATAGGAATTCAGGGAACTCAGTGAGGAACGCTGTATATGGCCCAGGAGGCCTGTAAACAGTAGCTGTAAAAAGTGATTGAGTAGGCTGCATAGATTTCATGACTAGAAGCTCAAAAGACGAAAACATTATTTATTTTTTTGTAAATTGAAATTTGCTATCGTAAATGTAAGCAACACCTCCGCCTTTGCGGGATGCACTGGGGATATGGTCACTAGTGTAACCAGGAGGTGAGGGCTCATTTAACACAGTAAATTCATCAGGCTTAAGCCATGTTTCAGTCAGGCCAATCACATCAAGATTATGATCAGTGATTAGTTCATTGACTATAACTGCCTTTGAAGTGAGGGAGCTAACATTCAGTAGCCCTATTTTGAGATGAGGTATCACGATCTCTCATATTATACACTGTTTCCATTCAAATAATAAAATTAGGCCTATACCTCAAAGCGTAGTATTACTATGTTGTAATAGAATTTTACTTCCTAAATTAGCCTAAGCATTGTTGGCATTTGTGTTTACTGGAACTGTGGGAGGAGGTAGCCCAGTTTTCAGGTAAGTTGCATGCAGAAATATCAACCGGTCAGAATATTGAAGCAAAAGTGTGTTAGTCCACACAAGCAATGTTCGAAAAACACATGAATATTAATGAAAGGAGACGTGAAGACATTGGGTCTTAAGTATAATTTTATTTGTTACTCATTATACATTCTAACAAGCCGTAATGTTTTGTGGCTCAAGTCCCAGAATAGGAAAACAGATTTCTCTCTAATCGCATGAAAATACACAAAACAAGATCTTTAGTTTTTGACATGCAGAAGCTTTGCCAACTGTAAATCACTCTATCCTGTTGGTATTAGTTAAAGATAATTATTGTTGCACTTTCACATGGATGGTTTTGTCTAATCATTTAAAACAAAGATTGATCTTGTATTTGGGCCTCAAGTTATATATTGATATTTCCTCATTTATGTCAAGTATCTTCTCAGGCCCCTGTTGAAACCATTGAACAGACAATGATCATATTTAAAATATGAAACGAGGCCTGGAGTCTCCAAATGGAATCCGTAGGTACAGTACAATCTTCTTTGGAGTGTAATCGAAGGTGACCCCGGATCAGTCTATCCCTCGCACCTGAAATTGGAATTCAAATAATCTGTCCATGTGGTTATGCAAAGTAGAGCAGCTGTTTCTCCTGGTGAGTATTCAGGCCACTTTGAATTGATTGAGAGGAGTGGTTCTCGGATCAATACCCAGTCAGTGGGATGAGTGTTCTGTGGGTGGTGTGGCTCGTGTTGTGGCCCTCCCCTGTGAAACTAGAGAAAATAAATGATGAATGGTGGTTGAAATATTGTTTTGACTATGGCATTTAGTTCAGTCTCTTGATGTACATATACACATTTTCAGACTTGTGGTAGGCCACCCATAATGCTGGCTGTACAGGTAGGTCCACATCACAGCATCTACACCAGTGTTTCCCAAACTGTGAGGTGGGTGGAGGGTAGAATGCACAAGGTGCAATTTCTAAATTGGGTAGTGCATCATCAGTTTCACTCTTGTCATGTCAGTCATTGCAAACCTTAGAGAGCTATTTATAACTTTTCAGAAATGTCCAGATCAACTAGCCCATGTCAGCTAACAAAAAAAAATGTGTTCGTTTTTTTTTGCCCATAGATTTTGTTTTAATGTTTGGGTCACTCATATCACATGAATAAACATTATACATGGCAAAATGTATAGAGATGTTACCCAATGCTGGAAGGGGGGCCTGAGTAGATTTTACATGACTGGGCAGGGGTGCAGCCATGTATGGGCCTGGGAAGGAAGTGGCCCACCCACAAAAGGGCTTTATTACAGACAGAAATGCTCCTCAACTTCATCAGCTGTCCGGGTGGCTGGGCTCAGACGATCCGGCAGGTGAAGAAGCTGGATGTGGAGGTCCTGGGCTGGTGTGGTTACATGTGGTCTGCGGTTGTGAAGCCGGTTGGACGTACTGCCAAATTCTCTAAATCGACATTGGACTGCAGGAATGTTCCACAGAGATGTTGCCAGGAGAATTGAATGCCAATTACGCACTCCCTCAACTTGAGGCATCTGTGGCCTGTGTGACGAAACTGCACATTTTAGAGTGGCCTTTTATTGTCCCCAGCACAAGGTGCACCTGTGTAACAATCATGCTGTTTAATCAGCTTCTTGATATGCCACACCTGTCAGGTCTATCTTGGCAAAGGATAAAATGCTCACTAACAGGGATGTAAACAAATGTATTCACAACATTTGAGGAGATTTTTGTGTATATAGAACATTTCTGGGATCTTTTTATTTCGGCTCATAAAACATGGGACCAGTACTTTACATGTTGCGTTTATATTTTTATTCAGTATATTATAATAACATATTACCAGAAGGGAACCTGCCGTGAGGTTGTAGCATTAGCCTACATATCTTCCTTTTTTATTCCATTCAACTGAAGAACAAAATCAATTCTGTCCTGACAGGTTGTTAAGTGTTTAGCTGTGTTTGGAGGCCACTGCACTGTTGCGCAAAGAGGAGCATAGTCAGAATGAGAAACGACAAGGGGGATTATCCAAAGATGAATAACACCTGACTGGATTCAACATCAATAAACCCCCATATCAGTCATTGATGCTCCTGCCATTGCTTAACTTCCTTTGAACAATTCTGCCAATCATGGTTACACACTGAACATGTACCTTTTTGAACAACACGATTCTAACATGTATTTTTAGGGGTAAGCCAGCGGAAAGACAGGAGCAACACTTCAATGACATATACCAAAGTGCGTTGGACTGCATGCTCTTTGTCATTGACTTTGCACTGGCAGGATTTGTTTAAAGTAATCAGCTGTGTCAAATGAGAACGGAGGCAAACAAACATCACAAGCCCTTGGATCTGTAATGCTGGCGAGCTCCTAGGGGATGGGATTGGATGAGCTGACGTGTGACAAGCCAATCAAACAAGGGAGCCGTAGGTGTGGCGGGCTGGAGGTCCATGACGTGACGGACCATGTGAGCTCAATGTCACTCCGCTTGGACTCCTCAACCTCTGTGGCCCCTGGAGGCCCCACCCCCCTGGGGCTCCTCAGCTGGCTTATTAGATAGTGCTGGTTGGGGGAGGAAAGCCTGGCGGGGCTTTACTGATGAGTTGAGTGCAGTCATTTCAAGGGGGTAGACATGACCAAAGGGGATGTCAACCTTGTTGTCCTTGTCCAACACGCTGGAATCCTCAAGTTTTGCACGATTAGTTTGGGGATGTTTTTTGAGGGGTCAAAAATTGAGTGGTAATTTAGTTTGGAGCAGTGCTGTTCAATGTCGGTTCTGGAGTGACAAAACACTTCTGGTTTTCCTCCTCTCCTAATAAGGGACTAATTCAGACCTGGGATACCAGGTGAGTGCAATTAACTACCAGGTAGAAACAAAAAGCAGGACCAGAATTGAACAGCCCTGGTTTAGAGTTGTTGCTTTATAAAAGGGGAGAGCAGACAAAATATGCATCACATAATGTTCTCTTTATTACATCACACTCTGGTCCTGCTGAGGAATCCTGCCATTATATTGTCACAAATCCTAACTCCTCACAGTAATGCATGCCTTCATGCTAATCCATATTGTTATCAACTGTATTGAACCTCCGTAGGTTTTAATGTATCATCTGTTTTGTTTGGCTTTGGTTGATCGATGACCTGTGACCTCTTTGCACCAGTAAAGTACAGGTCTCTCCTGGCCTCATTGTCACTGGGCAGACTGTTGTCACTTGTTTCTCCTTTGTAGTCTGTCATTCATGGCTGCCCAGCTTAAAGTAAGTTTGATTATACACAAAACATCTCTTCTGTGCAAACAATTATTCCTATTGTTTCTTTCCATAGAAATGTGTGTTAATATATTTTGTCTAGTGAGTTGAGAGAACCTATGTGTGAAGGGAAAGGGGCAGCCCAGGCCCTGGTGCTTCATGTGTTTGATGACTGTCCCTCTCCCTTCATCCCCCAGCGTTTGGATGAGATACTGGAGCGTGTGTGTGTGTGTACTCAACGCTTTTTGACTGCTGTGCTGAGTGACTGACTTAGAACAACAAGCGGCTAAGAGGATCACTCCCAGGCTTTTACTTTGCCAGCTAGTGTTCCTATTGATTTGTAACTGCATGCCATCTTGCTCTGAGACAACATTTCTCAGCAAAAATAGAAAAACATATGTTTGTAGAGGTCAAATAGAATGAGTCTAGACAATATATTGCATTGAAGCTGTACTGTAAATAAAGTCAAAACTTCTTGAGGCTGCTGACGTTAAAATGGGTAGGAATGACAATATAGGACAATATAGCTGCAGCTGAAATCAAGCTGTTAAAGTGAATAAAATGATCAGGCCCTCACCCAGGTATCAATAATGACTGCCGCTTGGTTATGAATTGAATGTAGAAGATGTTAGATATCTAACCACTGATCAATACGATTAATCAGGTGTTCCTGTTTTGTGTTTGGTTACATACTACAGCTCTGGGAAATGGTAGTTTGAGTAGTGGGGTAAGGGTTATCGGTTACCTTGCCACCGCATCATAAGGGTTCCAATAATCACCGTAACATATACCGTCTTCTGTACTACTGCTTTAATCTAGTCTACTGTAGGCTTGATCATATTTCCATACAAGATTTAGGACTATGGGCACAGCTATATTGGTGTCTTATCAAGCCTTTGTTATCTTTACATAATCAATAGAATGATAACTAATAAGTGCCTTAATCATTTCTAGTGTTCCTCTTTAGTTATGGGGTCTTGGGGTCTATTTTATGGCCAAAAGTAAGAACAGTTGAGTTGGCAAATCTCCTCAAAGTTATGTTGAATATAAAACATTTGCATTCTCAGCATTCTCACCCTGCACATTCTCACCCTGCAGCCTGGAAGAAAGCCAAGAGCTAGTGCTTTGGTTGACCAAAACATTGATTGGCCTTTGCACCGACTTCACATGCTATAGGTATAATAAGGATTGCAGTTATGTTGGTGCTGCACTTCTTGCTCCGTTCCACTATACAAACTACAGTACCTCATTATTTTAAGCCACACACAACACTGTCAAATCGTCATCTGGGGTGCTTTGAGTCACTACAGAATGGATGTTGAGTTTATTACTATTTTTGTCAGACACATTGTGTGTCAACTAACAGTGCAGTGAAAAAAGTAGCGGTATCCAAATATACCTATGAAATGTGATCCTAATATACTGATGTGTACAGAGTTCACATAGTCCAGGCTGTTCTACACTGAACAGCAATTTCTAGGATTTTACTGAGTTACAGTTCATAGAAGGAAATCAGTTAATTGAAATGCATTAGGCCCTAATAGATGGATTTCACATGACTAGAATACACACATCTGTTGGTCCCAGATACCTTAAAGAATTAGGGGTGTGGATCAGAAAACCATTCAGTGTCTGGGGTGACCACCATTTGCATCATGCAGTGCGACACATCTCCTTCACATAGAGTTGATCAGGCTGTCGATTTGTGGAATGTTGTTCCACTCCTCTTAAATGGCTGTGCGAAGTTGTTGGAAGAAACAGGAGCACGTATACGTTGATCCAGAGCATCCCAAACTTGCTCAATGGGTGACATTTCTGAGTATGCAGATCATGGACGAACTGGGAAATGTTTCATCATCTAGTAATTGTGTACAGATCCTAGTGACATGGGGCCGTGCATTGTCATGCTGAAGCATGAGGTTATGGCGGCGGATGAATGGTACGACAATGAGCCTCAGGATCTCATCACGGTCTCTCTGTGCATTCAAATTGACATCGATTAAATGCAATTCTGTTTGTTCTGTAGCTTATGCCTGTCTATAACATAACCCCACCACCACCATGGGGCACTCTGTTCACTATGTTGAGATCAGCAAACCGCTCGCCAACACGATGCCAAACATGCAGTCTGCCAGGTACAGTTGAAACCGGGATTCATCCGTGAAGAGCACACTTCTCCAGCGTGACAGTGGCCTTCGAAGGTGAGCAATTGCCCACTGAAGTCGGTTACAGCGGCCATCACAAGATGCACCTGTGTAATGATCATGCTGTTTAATCAGCTTCTTGATATGCCACACCTGTCAGGTGGATGGATTATCTTGGCAAATGATAAATGCTCACAAACAGGGATGTAAACAAATTTGTTGAAAACATTTTGAGAGAAATAAGCTTTTTGTGCGTATGGAAAGTTTCTGGGTTCTTTATTTCAGCGCATGAAACATGGGACCAACACTTTACATGTTGCGTATATATTTTTGTTCAGTGTATCTCCAAGATGTTACAAATGATCTGTGAACAACATTGGGCACCTGCTTTGAGCTGGAAATTATTTTTGAACAATGTCCCTGTCCATAAATTGTGTATGGAGTAGTTTTACAGGATGTATTTTATTCAGCCGCTCGGTCACATGTAATATACTGTAAGTAAATGCTTGTGGCTCATGTCTGATAGCCACACCAGGAAAAAAAAGAAAATGGAAACACTACCTCCTTCAGATGTTTTTTATGTGGACCAATTGCAACTGTCTTAACAAAGAATCATGGTAGTTAAAAATAAAAAATATGTGAGTATAGCGGACTGCTGACTAGGCAAATAATGTATTATCATTGAAATGAATTACCTTCTCCAATTCTGTTTTTTCTTATTTTCTTTTTTACATTATGATCAATCCATTATATTCCATAGTTGGAAAGGAATTGGTGTGAAGTGATTCAGTCATTGTATAGATATTACCATAGTTGGATATTATTGCAGAGTGGAACACTGATAATTCTGACTCACCCTTTTCCCCCAGTGGTTTGTATTTAATTGACCAGTATGGGTTGTCTTTTCCCTCTTTCTCTCTCTGCCTCTCATCTTGAAAATCTCATCTTCACTGTGGCAGGAGGAGCAGCCCACCAACTTCAAATCATTTTTAAGATGTAGGATAACATTGTTTTGTTAGGCTGATATTTTACTTTTTACTTTTCGGTTCACCAAACATCTCTACCATCCTCTATTATTCTATAACTTTTTATTGTAGCATGTTTTGGCCCAATAAATAGCGTGCCTATGTAACAGTATAACTTTAGTACGTCCCCTCGCCCCGACCTCGGGCGCAAACCAGGGACCCTCTGCACACATCAACAACAGTCACCCACGAAGCATCGTTACCCATCGCTCCACAAAGGCCGCGGGCCTTACAGAGCAAGGGTCAACACTACTAATAGGTTTCAGAGCAAGTGACGTAACTGATTGAAACGCTAGTAGCGCGTACCCGCTAACTAGCTAGCCATTTCACATCCGTTACACCTATTATGATGAATAGCTGGCAAACTATTTCCATTAAAACAAATGCAAAAGTAAACTGTAAATGCAGAACATATTAAGGACTTTCAGCTTTTGTCTCCACTTTCTCATGTGCTCAGCTTTACAGCTCTTCCTACACCATCCATTGGGTTATTTAATTCCAATGATGGACTTCTTTTCATAACATCATCACCATTTGCAGTAAATTCATTTAGCACAAGAAACAACTTTAAAGACTCAAGGTTTTAAGCTTCACTACAGATGAGAATATCCGTCATACGCATGTTTAATTAAAAGATATAACTTAAAATCATTAGATCTGCACACACGGGGTCCTATCCAAAAGTATACCTCACATATTGGGTCTTACTGTGCAGGATGCCATGTCTCTCTTTTGCTAAATTCTATTTCGTCTTTCCTCCATAACAAATTTGTCAGCGGCTCATAGCGTCATGTTCAATATCATCAGCTGCTCTATAGATTCCAGCCTGTCGGTTTCCTCTGATAAATAATTACCCCTTGTCCGATGACTGGGAGTGATGGTGTTGGCTGAAGGAGAAGAGGAGGTCATGCCAGAGAACAGGGCCCGTGTCCACAAAGCGTCTCAGAGTAGAATATTGGTCGTATGTGCTGAGAATAGAGACATTTTACTCCTATTCTTATGGGTAAAAATAAAAGCTATGCATGAATAGGGCTGTGGGGATCATGACATTTTGTCAGCCGGTAACTGTCATGCAAATAACTGCCGGTCTCACGGTAATTGACCGTTAATGAACATGTTAGCATCTGCTGGCTTCCATGCATAGCCTACAAGCCACTGAAGCGGACCTTTTGGAACATCTACATTTTAAAAGTCTAATAAATCCATTTAAATTAGCCTACACCATCGCAATAAATCAATATATTTATTTTAGGCAGGTCTAAAGAAACTATTTCGGAACCACAGAATAGCAGAATGATATATTCTGAGTCGTCTATAGAGCAGCTATCTATGCCATATGGCTGTGGGCTACACTAGTTATTTATATTAGAATACAATTGAACAGCTGAATAAAATAGAAAGGATATTTTTCTGAAACGATTTCTAAGGGAGTGAGCGGTTAACAAAGTGATAATTTGAAACAGGGCCTCCTATACACTACCGTTGAAAAGTTTGAGGTCACAAGGTTATAAATAATGATTTATAATTGAAATAATAATTGTGTCCTTCAAACTTTGCTTACGTCAAAGAATCCTACATTTTCGGCAATTACAGCTTTGCAGACCTTTGGGATTCTAGTTGTCAATTTGTTGAGGTAATTTGAAGAGATTTCACCCCGTGCTTCCTGAAGCACCTCCCACAAGTTGGATTGGCTTGATGGGCTCTTCTTATGTACCATACGGTCAAGCTGCTCCAACAACAGCTCAATAGGGTTGCATATTTGGAATTTGACTGCAGTTCTGATTCGTGACTGCCGGTGTGGCAGTAATATAGTCACCGTAACAGCCCTATGCATGAAACCTCTTTAGTCAGAGTTCTACCTAGTCTATAGATATTAAGGAGACCTCCATAAGCTGTCCTAAGTTACCAGCAGGTGTCTTCATAATAGAAAGGGCAGCGTGTCAGTGGTTCCTGCGCCATAGACAGGCAATTGTTATAGAGTTAAAATAATATTGCTATATGATCAACCCATAAATAATCGAGATCAGTGATAGGCAAATTTGATTGGGGTGGGGGCCACAATAAATCTGAACTCCTGATGGGTCTGCATACCCACATCCATACCCACACATGCAGTCAGAGCCGGCCTTCGCCTTTTGGGGGCCCTAATAAAATTTTGTTTAGATTATTTCAGTAACCTACATCATGTTATTCCTTTTGGAGCGCAACATCACGTTGTTAAAAAATATGCCAAAATTTGGCGTGCCTATACGTTGGGCAATTGACAGCATCAAGGGCCTATGTGTTCGGTGATTAATTACATTTCAAACGTTTAATGAAATGTTATTGGCAAGTAACTTTATGCCTACTGTGTCAAAAGCTATTTAGAGTTGTTGAACAGAAGTGAAGACAAGTGTATAACAGTAATATTATTCTTAAAAATCACTTTTGAGAACAACCATTATACTGTATTATTCAGTGAATTACCGGTATGCCTATCACATTATTCAAAAGATCAGAATTTCTTAAGAAAATGTCCGGCAAAAACTACATCACTTTTTACCATTGCAACAGTTTATGTACAGTCACATTCACCATAGTTGTCTGAAGCAGCTGGAGATGCCTCAACGATTGGGTTATTCCCCATAATTTACAACAATGTCAAAGAGCGTCATCACCATCTTTCGTTTGCGGTACCTCAAACTGTTGTGATTACCAGCTGAGAAACTTTTATGAGTTGATTTTTACTCCTGGCTCAGAGTTTGTCTGAGCAGTGTCCTAACATCACCCTAAAACCTACTCTGTACTGGGAGTTATTTTTTTGTCTTAAGGTTTTAACAGGATTCCTAGGATGTTTTCTGAGATGCTTTGTAGATAGGGGCCCAGGGGTTGATGGCACGAGGCAGGTTGGGCTATAGTAAACTTTCAGTAGTCTCCCACCCCTATGGCAGACTGGATGAGCCCCTCCATTCCCTCTAATAAACACTGAGACACCAGTGTAATGTCTTGGAGCAGAGGTGGACGGATGGGAATTATTTCATATCGGTAAACTTTGCATAATCTAAAACCCCAGAAATGTTTAACCTCGATATTTTCACTCTTAGCATTTTGTGTTTTTATGTTTGGTGTAGTCATATTTTTGTCATTCCATGGCTGGGTTGTGTAGTTGGCTTTGTTCAGACCTTCTGGCTCTCAAGTTGTTTTTCTCGCCCAAGAACCACCAGGGTTTTGCTTCGAGCTGTTAACAATGTTTTCTTTTGATAAATGGTGCAATGAAAATCAATTTGATTCGAGTTTTACCAAAGTGAGCGCATATATTTTTCATGTCATCCATTAATATGGCTTTTTCATTACTTTGTATTACTGGGCTTTAATTGAGTCTGCTAGAGATGGTCACATATGTTGTAATCATGCATCCTTCCACATCAGAACCCTAACCCTAAATTCTATTATTCTGTGATGTACAATAACACTTAGTAAACACTTGTGATTCAAACATTGGGAATTTATGTTAAAGATTACTTTATTTAGATATTTTTTATCTGTTTAAATGACCATTCGCCATCACCAGACATTTTTTGCAGGATCTCATTGCGTTAATGTTTCAGTGCTGTGACCCTGATGTTCAAAAACTCAAACGCTGTTATTGTCTCACGCTTTTCATCAAGTTTCTGAGATGTTTTCCACGAGTTTATGACTTCCCTTGCAACAGTTGCAGTCCATAATCTCATGGTTCTCAATTTTCAAATCAAACTGTTTTAAGTACAGTTGCCAAAAGGAACATTCTGTCATCAACTGTATTTGTACACTGGAACAGACCAAGGAAATACATCTAAACAATAATGTTATCTTAACGGTTGTTCAAGAATGCACAAGGTCTTAGTGTTTACACCTGAATAAAAGGATCAGGTGGGAAGTAATATACTCTCAAGAGCCTGGAACATTATACAGCATAATATAGCTAGTATGCTTCCATAAAGCCAATTGTAGACTAGACTATTTCCATATCCCTTGACTTCAGCATCTTTGTTTTATGATAGGGTTGTGGGCATTGATCGAGTTAAATTATGGGTGGAATTCCCAACACTATTTTACGGTCAGCTTGTTTTATATCCTAAAGGAACATCAATCAAGTGGGATTTAACTAGGAAGGGGACAATGCAGAGGTGATGCTGAAGCTGTCCATCAGGCCAGTTTTACTGCTATCTGAAGGATGCTCAACTCACATAAGCCAAATGGCCACACGTGTATAGTCGTCCATCTTATACAGAACTTGTCGAGCTTATGTAGCCCACTTCCACCATGAGAACTCATTAAACAATTGTTTTTAAACTGCTGGTTGGTTGGCATGGTCATATAGCACCAGCTGTGTCCAACACTGGACGAATATTGAGGTATTATGCCTCAACTTTTTGCACGCACTGAGAAGACAGCCCTTTGGGCCATCCTATTAGAGAAGTAATTAGTGCAATATAACGTAGCTGATCACAAGTCACCAAACCTACACCCCTTTTACGTAACATACTTTCCACTTCCAAAATTTGTTCCTCAGCAGTTTTTTTCCCTCCTTACTCAATGAATTGCCTTCAAGATCTTGGCAAAAGACGTTAAGTGTCATAGCCACTAAATGACTTGATCTATCCAAGTCATTAAGTTGAGGTTGGAACAGAAATGTGCAGACTTTCTGCAGACTAAGATGTATTTTAGTGCCCAGCACGCTAAAACGGCCCACTCCTCTGACAGACAGGTTCAGGGGAACAGCCCTGCAGTGTGAGCTCACACACCATTATCTTTGTTCTCTTCTTGGTCTCCCTCACTTTTTTTTGTCATAGAGAGCGTGAGCTAGTGTTGGGCATTATCCAGATTTTCAAACAGTTTCTGTACCATATTTGGGGTATATGGTATTACCGAATATGCACAGAATATGCTATTTAAAAAATATATACTTTTTGTTGTTGTTGCACATAACAATTTAGGCACCAGGGATCTTGATCCAGGAGGGGATTGAATGTCTCTGCTGTAACCAATAAACTTGATCTTGACATCTAGCCACTTAGCTAGCAAGTTATCAAACCAAATCATAGCTGATGACTCCTTGCTGTCCCCAGTCCACCTGGTTGTGCTGCTGCTCCAGTTTCAACTGTTCTGCCTGCAGCTATGAAACACTGACCTGTTCACCGGACGTGCTACCTTGTCCCGGACCTGCTGTTTTCGACTTTCTCTCTCTACCGCACCTGCTGTCTCTAACTCTGAATGATCGGCTATGAAAAGCCAACTGACATCTACTCCTGAGGTGCCGACCTGTTGCACCTTCTACAATCACTGTGATTAATATTATTATTTGACCATGCTGGTCATCTATGAACTTTTGAACATCTTGGCCATGTTCTGTTATAATCTCAACCCAGCACAGCCAGAAGACGACTGGTTACCCCTCATAGCCTGGCTCCTCTCTAGCTTTCTTCCTATGTTCCTGTCTTTCTATGGAGTTTTTCCTAGCCACCGTGCTTCTACATCTGCATTGCTTGCTGTTTGGGGTTTTAGGCTGGGTTTCTGTACACCACTTTGTGACATCGGCTGATGTAAGAAGGGCTTTATAAATGCATTTGTTTGATTGGAGCCCAGATCTGGATATAATTTATTTGACACATCTTAGATTTCTTATAATTATACTTAACTTATAGTTATAAACAGTGGCGTAGCACGCAGCCCCACTGTCCTTGCAAGGTGGGGGTGCTCCATATATACATGAACTCAGCAAAAATAGAAACGTCCCTTTTTCAGGAGCCTGTCTTTCAAAGATAATTCGTAAAAATCCAAATAACTTCACAGAACCTCATTGTAAAGGGTTTAAACACTGTTTCCATGCTTGTTCAATGAACCATAAACAATTAATAAACATGCACATGTGGAACGGTCATTCAGACACTAACAGCTTACAGACGGTAGGCAATTAAGGTCACAGTTATGAAAACTTAGGACACTAAAGAGGCCTTTCTACTGACTCTGAAAAACATCAAAAGAAAGATGCCCAGGGTCCCTGCTCATCTGCGTGAACATGCCTAAGGCATGCTGCAAGGAGGCATGAGGACTACAGATGTGGCCAGGGCAATAAATTGCAATGTCCGTATTGTGAGACGCCCAAGACAGCGCTACAGGGAGACAGGATGGACAGCTGATCGTCCTCGCAGTGGCAGACCATGTGTAACAACACCTGCACAGGATCGGTAAATCCAAACATCACACCTGCGGGACAGGTACAGGATGGCAACAGCTGCCCGAGTTACACCAGGAACGCACAATCTCTCCATCAGTGCGCAGAATGTCCGCAATAGGCTGAGAGAGGCTGGACTGAGAGCTTGTAGGTCTGTTGTAAAGCAGGTCCTCACCAGACATCACCGGCAACAGCATCGCCTATGGGCACAAACCCACCGTCGCTGGACCAGACAGGACTGGAAAAAAGTGCTCTTCACTGACGAGTCATGGTTTTGTCTCACCAGGGGTGATCGTCGGATTCACGTTTATCATCAAAGGAATGAGCGTTACACCGAGGCCTGTACTCTGGAGCGGGATCAATTTGGAGGTGGAGGATCCGTCATGGTCTGGGGCGGTGTGTCACAGCATCATCGGACTGAGCAATCTCAACGCTGTGCGTTACAGGGAAGACATCCTCCTCCCTCATGTGGTACCTTTCCTACAGGCTCATCCTGACATGACCCTCCAGCATGACAATGCCACCAGCCATACTGCTCGTTCTGTGCGTGATTTCCTGCAAGACAGGAATGTCAGTGAATTTTCGCCATGGCCAGCGAAGAGCCTGGATCTCAATCCCATTGAGCACGTCTGGGACCTGTTGGATCGGAGAGTGAGGGCTAGGGCCATCCCCCCCAGAAATGTGACGGGAACTTGCAGGTGCCTTGGTGGAAGATTGGGGTAACATCTCACAGCAAGAACTGGCAAATCTGGTGCATTCCATGAGGAGGAGATGCACTGCAGTACTTAGTATCTGGTGTGGCCACCAGCTGCATTGACTTTTACTTTTGATTTTGACCCCTCCCCCTTTGTTCAGGGGCACATTATTCAATTTCTGTTAGTCACATGTCTGTGGAACTTGTTCAGTTTGTGTCTCAGTTGTTGAATCTTATGTTCTTAACATATTTACACATGTTAAGTTTGCTGAAAATAAATGCATTTGACAGTGAGAGGACGTTTCTTTTTTTGCTGAGTTTACATACACATTTTAATCAATTTCTTTCGGTATTGAAAGTTATACCGTCGAAATACACCGGTATACGGTGTATCGCCCAAGCCTAACGTGAGCCCTTAACGTTTTAGCACTGTATTATGTTAGCAGCCCTTAAAATGTATTTCCATAAGATGAAATTAACCATGTCCACAACTCAGCTCAATTTATCCATGCATCCCTCTCCCTCTATCTCTCTATAGCTATGGGAGCTATCCTCAGGGGAGATGCTCCTGTCTGTTCTCTTTGACGTGGGCATCATGTCAGTGACCCTTGACCCCTGCGAGTACTACCTCTTCTGTGGCGGCAGCGACGGCGGTATATTCCACGTGTCCCTCTGCAGCCAGGTAAGCTATCTTTTTTTCTGTCTTCCCCACCTTAGCCTTTCACAGTTTACCCCTGAGCTTTCCTTGGGTTAACGTCTCAACGGCTTTAATTCACAAACTGTGGGTCTACCTTAACCGAGCATCCATCAAGCGCAACCTTGCCCACTCGAACATGGGTTTTTTGTTTCATAACGTCAAGGTTTCATCAGTGGCCTTCCTGTACATTATAAACAGGTTGCCCTACCATAAATAACCAACCCGTTGTGGATAGTGCCCATGGAGAGCAGTGTCTGGACAGGGGCGAGCTCAGACGTGTGACAGTAAATTGGAAAACAGATATACAGCGGGTACATTAGGCCACAGTCTGGCGACGCACCAAGAGAAAGTGACGTAGCTAAGAGACTTTGAACTGGCGTATCCATCTCTAAAATGGAGTTTGCATGTCATAACTTTATCTCCTGGTGTATTCAGTACATATTGACCGCTGATATTTTTTATTTCAGTCTGACGTCACAACTAGGGCTAGGCAATATGGCCAAAATATAATATCACGTTATTTAAAAATAATAATAATAATTGGATGGTTTGGCGGTATTTTATATTTTTTAATAATAAAAGTTTGCTTTATGAGTAGTGCGTGACCCTAGGGTGGCAACACATACAGTGCATTCGGGAAAGTATTCAGAGCCCTTGACTTTTTGTCTTTTTGAGTTTTGACTTATTCTAAAATTGATTAAATCATTTTTTCCCCCCTTATTAATCTACACACAATACCCCATAATAAAATAAAAAATAAAAAAAGTGAATTTATTTAATAAAAAAAATTGAAATATCACATTTACTCAAGTATTCAGACCCTTTACTCAGTACTTTGTTGAAGCATCTTTGGCAGCGATTACAGTCTTGAGTCTTCTTGGGTATGACGCTACAAGCTTGGCACACCTGTGTTTGGGGAGGGGTTTCTCCCATTCTTCTCTGCAGATCCTCTCAAGCTCTGTCAGGTTGGATGGGGAGTGTCACTGCACAACTATTTTCAGGTCTCTCCAGAGATGTAAGACCGTGTTCAAGTCCGGGCTATGGCTGGGCCACTCTAGGACATTGATACTTGTCCCGAAGCCACTCCTGTCTTGTCTTGACTGTGTGCTTAGGGTCGTTGTCCTGTTGGAAGGTGAACCTTCGCCCAAATCCTGAGCATTCTGGAGCAGGTTTTCATCAAGAATCTTTCTGTACTTTGCTCTGTTCATCTTTCCCTCGATCCTGACTAGTCTCCCAGTCCCTGACGCTGAAAAACATCCCCACAGCATGATGCTTTACCATGCTTCATGGTGGCAGAATCATGGTGCCATGCTTCCTCAAGATGTGAATGCCAAAGAGTTCAGTTTTGGTTTCATCAGACCAGATAATCTTGTTTCTGATGGTCTGAGAGTCCTTTAGGTGCCTTTTGTCAAACTCCAAGCGGGCTCTCATGTGCCTTGTACTGAGGAGTGGTTTCCGTCTGGCCATTCTACCATAAAGGCCTAATTGGTGGAGTGCTGCAGAGATGGTTGTCATTCTGGAAGGTTCTCCCATCTCCACAGAGGAACTCTGGAGCTTTGTCAGAGTGACCAACGGGTTGATTGCTCAGTTTGGCCGGGCGGCCAGCTCTAAGAAAAGTCTTGGTGGTTCAAAACTTCTTCCATTTAAGAATGATGGAGGCCATTGTGTTCTTGGGGACCTTCAATGCTGCAGACATTTTTTGGTACCCTTCCCCAGATCTGTGCCACGACACAATCCTGAGCTCTATGGACAATTCGGTCGACTTCATGGCTTGTTTTTTGCTCGGACATTCACTGTCGACTGTGGGACCTTTATATAGAAAGGTGTGTGCCTTTCCAAATCATATCCAATCAATGAATTTACCACAGGATCAGGATCATCAATGGAAACAGGATGCACCTGAGAGTAATTTCAATTCTCATAGCAAAGGGTCTGAATACTTATGTAAATAAGGTATTTCTGTTTTTTTAAATTAATTTGCACATTCTAAATGATTGCAATGGGTATTCATCCATGGATTGTTTTATACTGTTCAAAACAACAACAAAAAAATTCTGCATTTTCATAAATGTATGCATTTCCTGTGTTAATTTGAGATCATTTCCACACTGCCACGTAGGGCTGCACAAAATGGGCAAACAATCTAGGCCTTATTTTTAACCAAATGTTGCAATTGCGATTTGACTTGAGATTTAGAGAAAAACACTTGAGTGAACTGTTGGAATCGTGGAAATAGAATGATTATTCTAATTATATAGTTAGAATATAACAGTGGGCACTTTGAATACAGTGTTTGACATGACAACAAATGAAAATGCCAGGGAGGAGTTATTGTGACCATATAGGATCAAATCAAATTTATTTATATAGCCCTTCTTACATCAGCTGATATCTCAAAATGCTGTACAGAAACCCAGCCTAAAACCCCAAACAGCAAGCAATGCAGGTGTAGAAGCACGGTGGCTAGGAAAAACTCCCTAGAAAGGCCAAAACCTAGGAAGAAACCTAGAGAGGAACCAGGCTATGAGGGGTGGCCAGTCCTCTTCTGGCTGTGCCGGGTGGAGATTATAACAGAACATGGCCAAGATGTTCAAATGTTCATAAATGACCAGCATGGTCAAATAATAATAATCACAGTAGTTGTCGAGGGTGCAGCAAGTCAGCACCTCAGGAGTAAATGTCAGTTGGCTTTTCATAGCCGATCATTAAGAGTATCTCTACCGCTCCTGCTGTCTCTAGAGAGTTGAAAACAGCAGGTCTGGGACAGGTAGCACGTCCGGTGAACAGGTCAGGGTTCCATAGCCGCAGGCAGAACAGTTGAAACTGGAGCAGCAGCATGACCAGGTGGACTGGGGACAGCAAGGAGTCATCATGCCAGGTAGTCCTGAGGCATGGTCCTAGGGCTCAGGTCCTCCGAGAGAGAGAAAGAATTAGAGAGAGCATACTTAAATTCACACAGGACACCGGATAAGACAGGAGAAGTACTCCAGATATAACAGACTGACCCTAGCCCCCCGACACAAACTACTGCAGCATAAATACTGGAGGCTGAGACAGGAGGGGTCAGGAGACACTGTGGCCCCATCCGATGATACCCCCGGGCAGGGCCAAACAGGAAGGATATAACCCCACCCACTTTGCCAAAGCACAGCCCCCACACCACTAGAGGGATATCTTCAACCACCAACTTACCATCCTGAGACAAGGCTGAGTATAGCCCACAGAGATCTCCACCACGGCACAACCCAAGGGGGGGGCGCCAACCCAGACAGGAAGATCACGTCAGTGACTCAACCCACTCAAGTGACGCACCCCTCCTAGGGACGGCATGAAAGAGCACCAGTAAGCCAGTAACTCAGCCCCTGTAATAGGGTTAGAGAGGGGAACCGGCCAGGCAGAGACAGCAAGGGCGGTTCGTTTCCTTTCCGTTCCAGAGCCTTTCCGTTCACCTTCACACTCCTGGGCCAGACTACACTCAATCATATGACCCACTGAAGAGATGAGTCTTCAGTAAAGACTTAAAGGTTGAGACCGAGTCTGCGTCTCTCACATGGGTAGGCAGACCATTCCATAAAAATGGAGCTCTATAGGAGAAAGCCTTGCCTCCAGCTGTTTGCTTAGAAATTCTAGGGACAATTAGGAGGCCTGCGTCTTGTGACCGTAGCGTACGTGTAGGTATGTACGACAGGACCAAATCAGAAAGATAGGTAGGAGCAAGCCCATGTAATGCTTTGTAGGTTAGCAGTAAAACCTTTAAATCAGCCCTTGCCTTAACAGGAAGCCAGTGTAGGGAGGCTAACACTGGAGTAATATGATCAAATTTTTTGGTTCTAGTCAGGATTCTAGCAGCCGTATATCTGAAGTTTATTTTGTGCTTTATCCAGGTAGCCGGAAAGTATAGCATTGCAGTAGTCTAACCTAGAAGTAACAAAAGCATGGATACATTTTTCTGCATCATTTTTGGACAAAGTTTCAGATTTTTGCAATGTTACGTAGATGGAAAAAAGCTGTCCTTGAAACAGTCTTGATATGTTCATCAAAAGAGACATCAGGGTCCAGAGTAACGCCGAGGTCCTTCACAGTTTTATTTGAGACGACAACCATCAAGATTAATTGTCAGATGCAACAGAAGATCTCTTTGTTTCTTGGGACCTAGAACAAGCATCTCTGTTTTGTCCGAGTTTAAAAGTAGAACGTTTGCAGCCAACCACTTCCTTATGTCTGAAACACAGGCTTCTAGCGAGGGCCATTTTGGGGCTTCACCATGTTTCATTGAAATGTACAGCTGTGTGTCATCCGCATAGCAGTGATAGTTAACATTATATTTTCGAATGACATCCCCAAGAGGTAAAATATATAGTGAAAACAATAGTGGTCCTAAAACGGAACCTTGAGGAACACCGAAATGTACAGTTGATTTGTCAGAGGACAAACCATTCACAGAGACAACCTGATATCTTTCCGACAGATAAGATCTAAACCAGGCCAGAACTTGTCCGTGTAGACCAATTTGGGTTTCCAATCTCTCCAAAAGAATGTGGTGATTGATGGTATCAAAGGCAGCACTAAGGTCTAGGAGCACGAGGACAGATGCAGAGCCTCGGTCTGACGCCATTAAAAGGATCCATAGTGTTTATGTGTTTCCTAGGGGACCCTATAATCTTTGGCTTCATTGAATGCTTTCTCTTAGCAACTTCATGTAGCTAACATATTCTTGCTTTGCGTATTCCTCTTTGATTTAGAAGATACTGTTGCATAAAACACATGCAGATTTAGGTCTACACCATCACTGGTATTATCAGGCTGTATAGCTAATTGAGTTTGCTCTGACTTTATTATCTAGCTAGCGATTAGCATTAGCGGCTAACAAGATTTAGGCCCAACTTGCTAATAAAGGACAAACTAGCTGTTTGCAGATGTAAGAAACACAAACCAATAGTGTAGTTATATTAAGAAGCAAAGTGCAAACAGCATCGTTGTCATCAACATTGTTGCAGACTGAAGTGTCTCGTGGTCGAAGGAACAACAAATGCGCTCCTTGAGTGACGGGGCGGGGCTAAGTCTGTGTGGAAAGCAACATGCAGGAAGAGAGCGCGGCGAGGGAGAACTCAAGAAGGGAAGTAAACTATAAAATGGACGTTGCAAACTGCGTATCACATTTAACAAACCAAACATTCAACTACCATTATAGAAGGTAAAGTAAAAACCCAAACCGGTCCGTGCATCAGTTCCGGCCTATCGTAAAATACGGTATACCGCCCAGCCCAGGTCACAACTAGTATCTTTGAAGACTGCAGATGAATAGAGTCAAATAAGCACATTTATTTCCAGCACATGAAAATCACTTTCCATATACTGTCATCAAACCCGTTACCTAATTTATTAATTATTTTAATGAAAACTTTATTTAATTTTCACAGGTGAAGGCACACATCAGGACACTTTTTCCATGTACACACAACTGACAAACAAAATAAATAAATTCAGAACATTACAAATAAAATAATCCCCCTCCACGTGTCAGTTGCCTTATAATACAACTTTGACTCAATTCCCTATGAGTTAGCCCTGTACATTTCTAGTGACGCACAAAAATACAGTAAACTTCGTAAGAGGTGTCCCTCTGATCAGCTGACAGCACCTTGATGTGTCTCCTCAGTGCCGGCATGGAACAGAGCTGCTAAAGTTTGTTAGTGAAGAGGGGAATGGGATTGATGTTTGGACTGGCCCACATCTCTCTGGTGCACAGGGGAGGTCAAGGCAGGTTATGCTTGCACAAAGCTTCATCTGGTGGGAGATCGGTAGGGCATTTCCAGAACACTACTCTGCAGCATCCCTATAGTATCTTTACTTGGGCTCACCCTGGGTTTTCCAACTTACAGTAAGCCACTGAGAAAGACTTCTTCAGTTGAAAGGGAAAATATAAATAAAATGTTAATCTACCACTATTTGTAATTCTGCACATGTAGTGGGGATTCTCTAAAAGCACTCGACTGTTGATTTTCCATTAACTTTCTAAGCATTGCACCATCCTTGTATGGGTGAATCCCCACTGTTGGCCTGAAAGGTGGAGAGGTTGTAGAAAACGGGAAAGGGGGGGTCACTGGCATGACCAGTGTGTTTGGGTTGTAAATAATCGGGGTCTTTCACAGGGACTGTTGTCTGATCCCATGCCTCTTGAGGGACTTATTTTCTCCCTGTGTGGCTCCTGGTTGCTGTACATTCCCATGAGACTAGTCAAGTGTAGTGGAGGCTCCTCAGAGGGGAAGGGGAGGACCATCCTCTTCAGGGAATTTCAGAAAAATGTAAATAGTGAAACATTAAAAGTTATCCTTTTTAGATACAACTATACTAAATATAGTCACGTCATCAAATAACTGATCAAAACACACTGTTTTGCAATGGTCTACATTAGCCTCAACAGCACTCTCTAGGGTAGCACCATGGTGTAGCCGGAGGACAGCTATTTTCCGTCCTCCTCTGGGTTCATTGACTCCAATACAAAACTTAGGAGGCTCATGCTTATCAGCCCCTTCCTTAGACTCACAAAGTAATTATGACAGGTTTGAGGACGTCCTCCAGAAGTCAACAGAGCTCTTGCAGTTTGAACTAACATCTTGTCTACCCAATCAATGGATCAGAGAATGAATCTAGTATTGAAAGTTTAAGCTACATCTAGCTAGCACTGCAGTGCATAAAGTGTGGTGATTAGTTGACTCAGAGAGAAGGACAATATTTGAACAGTTTTGAACAAATTATTTTCTTCAAAAATTGACGGTTTATTAACGCGTAAGTTCTAGTTTGTTGACTATAACGTTAATATGGTGGCAATGATGTAGGCTGTGTAGCGGTTAGTGGTTATGGTGTGAAGGTTTGGCTTGAGGAGGTTTTTGTACCTTGTCACAGACCTCTGTTGTGTTGTGCACTGAAGTCCACAAGCGAAGGGAAAAGGTGAGAGGAGGAGAGCGCGTAAATGTGAGAAGGAATTATACAACGAGCAAACTGATGATGCTGTATGTGGCTACTATGAAAGTAAACTGTGTGTGCAGGTGATTCTTTCTGACAATTCTGTTGCAAAACATTTCTTAAACAAAAGCAGAGGAAATGAAACCGGGAGGGACCTACCTGAATTTGTCCAATAGAAACTCTATTTGTTTTGTGTGATTACACTCCAGATCAGCTAGATGCAGGCAAAGGTGTTCAAGGCGGTATTGAATGTGTTACTGTCTGTTACCTTGATTACGCCAATTTGTCTCTCGACCTGTGCACCTATGTAATAAACATTCATTTGCAGGCTAGGTTGTAGCAACCTCATGATGGATATAGGGCAAATTCTAGTAACATGTAGTAGCCTAAACCTGTCTGTTACATTGCGACGGGTTAATGGAATATGAATGACCCTCATCCAATATGCTGTAATAGAAATAATGCGATGCTCATTAAAAAAAAAAATGGTCCCCCCTAATCTTGAACGGCACCAACTGCCACT